>NW_026288288.1:70000-85649 GCF_023373465.1 Oncorhynchus keta
TGAGTGTTGTCTGGACACTGTGGATCCTAGTCTGAGTGTTGTCTGAACACTGTGTATCCTAGTCTGAGTGTTGTCTGGACACTGTGGATCCTAGTCTGAGTGTTGTCTGAACACTGTGGATCCTAGTCTGAGTGTTATCTGGACACTGTGGGCTGAGTGTTGTCTGAACACTGTGGATCCTAGTCTGAGTGTTGTCTGAACACTGTGGATCCTAGTCTGAGTGTTGTCTGAACACTGTGGATCCTAGTCTGAGTGTTGTCTGAACACTGTGGATCCTAGTCTGAGTGTTATCTGAACACTGTGGATCCTAGTCTAAGTGTTATCTGGACACTGTGGGCTGAGTGTTATCTGGACACTGTGGATCCTAGTCTGAGTGTTGTCTGAACACTGTGGATCCTAGTCTGAGTGTTGTCTGAACACTGTGGGCTGAGTGTTGTCTGAACACTGTGGGCTGAGTGTTGTCTGAACACTGTGGGCTGAGTGTTGTCTGAACACTGTGGGCTGAGTGTTGTCTGAACACTGTGGGCTGAGTGTTGTCTGAACACTGTGAATCCTAGTCTGAGTGTTGTCTGAACACTGTGGATCCTAGTCTGAGTGTTATCTGGACACTGTGGGCTGAGTGTTATCTGGACACTGTGGGCTGAGTGTTATCTGGACACTGTGGATCCTAGTCTGAGTGTTATCTGGACACTGTGGATCCTAGTCTGAGTGTTGTCTGGACACTGTGGATCCTAGTCTGAGTGTTGTCTGAACACTGTGGATCCTAGTCTGAGTGTTATCTGGACACTGTGGGCTGAGTGTTGTCTGAACACTGTGGATCCTAGTCTGAGTGTTGTCTGAACACTGTGGATCCTAGTCTGAGTGTTGTCTGAACACTGTGGATCCTAGTCTGAGTGTTATCTGAACACTGTGGATCCTAGTCTGAGTGTTGTCTGAACACTGTGGATCCTAGTCTGAGTGTTGTCTGAACACTGTGGGCTGAGTGTTGTCTGAACACTGTGGGCTGAGTGTTGTCTGAACACTGTGGGCTGAGTGTTGTCTGAACACTGTGGGCTGAGTGTTGTCTGAACACTGTGAATCCTAGTCTGAGTGTTGTCTGAACACTGTGGATCCTAGTCTGAGTGTTATCTGGACACTGTGGGCTGAGTGTTGTCTGAACACTGTGAATCCTAGTCTGAGTGTTGTCTGAACACTGTGGATCCTAGTCTGAGTGTTATCTGGACACTGTGGGCTGAGTGTTGTCTGAACACTGTGGGCTGAGTGTTGTCTGAACACTGTGGGCTGAGTGTTGTCTGAACACTGTGGGCTGAGTGTTGTCTGAACACTGTGGGCTGAGTGTTGTCTGAACACTGTGAATCCTAGTCTGAGTGTTGTCTGAACACTGTGGATCCTAGTCTGAGTGTTATCTGGACACTGTGGGCTGAGTGTTATCTGGACACTGTGGGCTGAGTGTTATCTGGACACTGTGGATCCTAGTCTGAGTGTTATCTGGACACTGTGGATCCTAGTCTGAGTGTTATAAGTAGAAATTACAAACTTTAGAAGCCCTTTTTAAAAAAGGGTCGAGACTATAACGGTATCCATGGCAACAATGACAACTCAAAGCAGACCGACTCTCTGGTTCAGGAATGGCTGAAGAATTTACCTGCAGCTTACTCTGCTAACTCAGCTAACTCAGCTCACTCAGCTAACTCTGCTAACTCTGCTAACTCTGCTAACTCTGCTAACTCAGCTAACTCAGCTAACTCTGCTAACTCTGCTAACTCAGCTAACTCTGCTAACTCTGCTAACTCAGCTAACTCAGCTAACTCTGCTAACTCTGCTAACTCTGCTACCTCTGCTACCTCTGCTAACTCAGCTAACTCAGCTAACTCTGCTAACTCTGCTAACTCTGCTAACTCTGCTAACTCAGCTAACTCAGCTAACTCTGCTACCTCTGCTAACTCTGCTAATAGCACTGCTGGGTGATTTGAAAAGTCATTGATCAATAATATCATTAATACTTTTACATAAAAATATTTATCTTTTCAATTTACAATGAGAATAGTGAAACATCAAAGCACAGTTGTGTGTATATATATGGGAAATAGAAATCAAAATTGGATGGTGTTCAGAGACAGATGGGAGATGAGGGGAGCTGGAGGTTGGGACCGGATGGTGTTCAGAGACTGGGGAGGTTGAGGGGAGCTGGAGGTTGGGACTGGATGGTGTTCAGAGACAGATGGGAGAGGTTGAGGGGAGCTGGAGGTTGGGACTGGATGGTGTTCAGAGACAGATGGGAGATGGGAGCTGGAGGTGGGACTGATGGTGTTCAGAGACAGATGGGGAGGTTGAGGGGAGCTGGAGGTTGGGACGGATGGTGTTCAGAGACAGATGGGAGAGGTTGAGGGGAGCTGGAGGTTGGGACTGGATGGTGTTCAGAGACAGATGGGAGAGGTTGAGGGAGCTGGAGGTTGGGACTGGATGGGAGAGGTTGAGGGGAGCTGGGACTGGATGGATGTTCAGAGACAGATGGGAGAGGTTGAGGTTGAGGGGAGCTGGAGGTTGGGACTGGATGGTGTTCAGAGGATGGGAGAGGTTGAGGGGAGCTGGAGGTTGGGACTGGATGGTGTTCAGAGACAGATGGGAGAGGTTGATGGTGTTCAGAGACAGATGGGGAGGTTGAGGGGAGCTGGAGGTTGGGATGGTGTTCAGAGACAGATGGGAGAGGTTGAGGGAGCTGGAGGTTGGGGATGGTGTTCAGAGACAGATGGGAGAGGTTGAGGGGAGGATGGTGGTGTTCAGAGACAGATGGGAGAGGTTGAGGGGAGCTGGAGGTTGGGACTGGATGGAGGTTCAGAGAGACAGATGGGAGAGGTTGAGGGGAGCTGGAGGTTGGGACTGGATGGTGTTCAGAGACAGATGGGAGAGGTTGAGGGGAGCTGGAGGTTGGGACCGGATGGTGTTCAGAGACAGATGGGAGAGGTTGAGGGAGCTGGAGGTTGGGACTGGATGGTGTTCAGAGACAGATGGGAGAGGTTGAGGGGAGCTGAGGTTGGGACTGGATGGTGCAGAGACAGATGGGAGAGGTTGGGAGCTGGATGGTGTTCAGAGACAGATGGGAGAGGTTGAGGGGAGCTGGAGGTTGGGACTGGATGGTGTTCAGAGACAGATGGGAGAGGTTGAGGGGAGCTGGAGGTTGGATGGTGGACTGGGGATGGTGTTGGGACTGGATGGTGTTCAGAGACAGATGGGAGAGGTTGAGGGAGCTGGGAGGTTGGGACTGAGGGGAGGATGGTGTTCAGAGACAGATGGGAGAGGTTGAGGGGAGCTGGAGGTTGGGACTGGATGGTGTTCAGAGACAGATGGGAGAGGTTGAGGGGAGCTGGAGGTTGGGACTGGATGGTGTTCAGAGACAGATGGGAGAGGTTGAGGGGAGCTGGAGGTTGGGACTGGATGGTGTTCAGAGACAGATGGGAGAGGTTGAGGGGAGCTGGAGGTTGGGACTGGATGGTGTTCAGAGACAGATGGGAGAGGTTGAGGGCAGCTGGAGGTTGGGAGGCACCGTGTAAAATAAATAAATAAAATAAAATGTATATAAACAGGAAGTAGAAGCCTGTGTGTTGTTGTTATTAGGAAAGTATTCTGACCCCTTTCCCCCTGTTCCACATTGTGTGACATTATAGCCTTATTATAAAATGTATCACATACATGTTTTCCTCCTCAATCTACACACAAACCTATAAAGACAAAGCAAAAACTGTTGTTTTTTAAATGTTTGCAATTAAAAATTAAACATTTTTTTTAAACGATACCTTATTTACATAAGTATTTAGACCACTATGATAAACTAAACTGAGCTATCGGGGGAGCTGGGCCTTGGTCAGGGAGGTGACCAAGAACCTGATGGTCACTGAGAGCGCTCTAGAGTTCTTCTGTGGGGCGACTAGGGCATGTGGCAGACCAGGGCATGTGGCAGACCAGGGCATGGGGCAGACCTGGGCATGGGGCAGACTAGGGCATGGGGCAGACCAGGGCAGACCAGGGCATGGGGCAGACAAGGGCAGACCAGGGCATGGGGCAGACCAGGGCATGGGGCAGACCTGGGCAGACCAGGGCATGGGGCAGACAAGGGCAGACCAGGGCATGGGGCAGACCTGGGCATGGGGCAGACTAGGGCATGGGGCAGACCAGGGCAGACCAGGGCATGGGGCAGAGACCTGGGCAGACCTGGGCATGGGGCAGACTAGGGCATGGGGCAGACCAGGGCAGACTAGGGCATGGGGCAGACCAGGGCAGACCTGGGCATGGGGCAGACTAGGGCATGGGGCAGACCAGGGCAGACCTGGGCATGGGGCAGACCTGGGCATGGGGCAGACAAGGGCATGGGGCAGACCAGGGCAGACCTGGGCATGGGGCAGACCTGGGCATGGGGCAGACCTGGGCATGGGGCAGACTAGGGCATGGGGCAGACCAGGGCAGACCTGGGCATGGGGCAGACTAGGGCATGGGGCAGACCAGGGCAGACCTGGGCATGGGGCAGACTAGGGCATGGGGCAGACTAGGGCATGGGGCAGACTAGGGCATGGGGCAGACTAGGGCATGGGGCAGACCTGGGCATGGGGCAGACTAGGGCATGGGGCAGACCAGGGCAGACCTGGGCATGGGGCAGACCTGGGCATGGGGCAGACCTGGGCATGGGGCAGACCAGGGCATGGGGCAGACTAGGGCATGGGGCAGACCAGGGCATGGGGCAGACCTGGGCAGACCAGGGTATGGGGCAGACCAGGGCAGACCAGGGCATGGGGCAGACCAGGGCAGACCAGGGCATGGGGCAGACCAGGGCATGGGGCAGACCAGGGCATGGGGCAGACCAGGGCATGGGGCAGACCAGGGCATGGGGCAGACCAGGGCAGACCAGGGCATGGGGCAGACCAGGGCAGACCAGGGCAGACCAGGGCAGACCAGGGCATGGTGATGTATTCAGACAGATCTAATATAACTGACTGTGGCACTACAAAGAGAGGAGGCAGAGATAGACCAGGTTCATATATCTATCTATCTATCTATCTATCTATCTATCTATCTATCTATCTATCTATCTATCTATCTATCTATCTATCTATCTATCTATCTATCTATCTATCTATCTATCTATCTATCTATCTATATATATATATACATCTCCATGGGTTGGAGAGCTTCAGTGCTGTAAAGGTCTGTTTCAGGGAGGTCTTGGTGGCATGTGGTGTTGTGTGTCAGTCTTTGGTATACAGTTTGACAGGCACCACAGTTTTATTTTTAATAATCATTAAACATTTCCATCCTTCTCTTCCTCCCTGGAGGAGCCTGTGATTGACTTTTAGTTAACACTTTATTTAACAAGGCGAGTCAGTTAAGAACAAATTCTTATTTATTGGCGGCCTGGCAAGTGTCTTCTCCTCTGGACTAGAGACCTGTTTGATGTCTGCTGTCATACAGAACACCACAGACCCGTTGTCTCCTCATCACCCCTAGCAACACAACAGACCAGCTGTCTCCTCATCACCCCTAGCAACACCACAGACCCGTTGTCTCCTCATCACCCCTAGCAACACCACAGACCAGCTGTCTCCTCATCACCCCTAGCAACACCACAGACCAGCTGTCTCCTCATCACCCCTAGCAACACAACAGACCAGCTGTCTCCTCATCACCCCTAGCAACACCACAGACCAGCTGTCTCCTCATCACCCCTAGCAACACAACAGACCAGCTGTCTCCTCATCACCCCTAGCAACACAACAGACCAGCTGTCTCCTCATCACCCCTAGCAACATGACAGACCAGCTGTCTCCTCATCACCCCTAGCAACACGACAGACCAGCTGTCTCCTCATCACCCCTAGCAACATGACAGACCAGCTGTCTCCTCATCACCCCTAGCAACATGACAGACCAGCTGTCTCCTCATCACCCCGAGCAACATGACAGACCAGCTGTCTCCTCATCACCCCTAGCAACACAACAGACCAGCTGTCTCCTCATCACCCCTAGCAACATGACAGACCAGCTGTCTCCTCATCACCCCTAGCAACATGACAGACCAGCTGTCTCCTCATCACCCCTAGCAACACGACAGACCAGCTGTCTCCTCATCACCCCTAGCAACACGACAGACCAGCTGTCTCCTCATCACCCCTAGCAACACAACAGACCAGCTGTCTCCTCATCACCCCTAGCAACACAACAGACCAGCTGTCTCCTCATCACCCCTAGCAACACAACAGACCAGCTGTATCCTCATCACCCCTAGCAACACAACAGACCAGCTGTCTCCTCATCACCCCTAGCAACATGACAGACCAGCTGTCTCCTCATCACCCCTAGCAACATGACAGACCAGCTGTCTCCTCATCACCCCTAGCAACACAACAGACCAGCTGTCTCCTCATCACCCCTAGCAACACAACAGAACAGGGCTCCGGGCAGCCGAGCGGAAATGGAGGAAAACTCGCCTCCCTGCGGACCTGGCGGACCTGGCATCCTTTCACTCCCTCCTCTCTACATTTTCCTCCTCTGTCTCTGCTGCTAAAGCCATTTTCTACCACTCTAAATTCCAAGCATCTGCCTCTAACCCTAGGAAGCTCTTTGCCACCTTCTCCTCCCTCCTGAATCCCCCCCCCCCCTCCTCCCTCTCTGCAGATGACTTCGTCAACCATTTTGAAAAGAAGGTCGACGACATCCGATCCTCGTTTGCTAAGTCAAACGGCACCGCTGGTTCTGCTCACACTGCCCTACCCTGTGCTCTGACCTCTTTCTCCCCTCTCTCTCCAGATGAAATCTCGCATCTTGTGACGGCCGGCCGCCCAACAACCTGCCCGCTTGACCCTATCCCCTCCTCTCTTCTCCAGACCATTTCCGGAGACCTTCTCCCTTACCTCACCTCGCTCATCAACTCATCCCTGACCGCTGGCTACGTCCCTTCCGTCTTCAAGAGAGCGAAAGTTGCACCCCTTCTGAAAAAACCTACACTCGATCCCTCCGATGTCAACAACTACAGACCAGTATCCCTTCTTTCTTTTCTCTCCAAAACTCTTGAACGTGCCGTCCTTGGCCAGCTCTCCCGCTATCTCTCTCAGAATGACCTTCTTGATCCAAATCAGTCAGGTTTCAAGACTAGTCATTCAACTGAGACTGCTCTTCTCTGTATCACGGAGGCGCTCCGCACCGCTAAAGCTAACTCTCTCTCCTCTGCTCTCATCCTTCTAGATCTATCGGCTGCCTTCGATACTGTGAACCATCAGATCCTCCTCTCCACCCTATCCGAGTTGGGCATCTCCGGCGCGGCCCACGCTTGGATTGCGTCCTACCTGACAGGTCGCTCCTACCAGGTGGCGTGGCGAGAATCTGTCTCCTCACCACGCGCTCTCACCACTGGTGTCCCCCAGGGCTCTGTTCTAGGCCCTCTCCTATTCTCGCTATACACCAAGTCACTTGGCTCTGTCATAACCTCACATGGTCTCTCCTATCATTGCTATGCAGACGACACACAATTAATCTTCTCCTTTCCCCTTCTGATGACCAGGTGGCGAATTGCATCTCTGCATGTCTGGCAGACATATCAGTGTGGATGACGGATCACCACCTCAAGCTGAACCTCGGCAAGACGGAGCTGCTCTTCCTCCCGGGGAAGGACTGCCCGTTCCATGATCTCGCCATCACGGTTGACAACTCCATTGTGTCCTCCTCCCAGAGCGCTAAGAACCTTGGCGTGATCCTGGACAACACCCTGTCGTTCTCAACTAACATCAAGGCGGTGGCCCGTTCCTGTAGGTTCATGCTCTACAACATCCGCAGAGTTCGACCCTGCCTCACACAGGAAGCGGCGCAGGTCCTAATCCAGGCACTTGTCATCTCCCGTCTGGATTACTGCAACTCGCTGTTGGCTGGGCTCCCTGCCTGTGCCATTAAACCCCTACAACTCATCCAGAACGCCGCAGCCCGTCTGGTGTTCAACCTTCCCAAGTTCTCTCACGTCACCCCGCTCCTCCGCTCTCTCCACTGGCTTCCAGTTGAAGCTCGCATCCGCTACAAGACCATGGTGCTTGCCTACGGAGCTGTGAGGGGAACGGCACCTCAGTACCTCCAGGCTCTGATCAGGCCCTACACCCAAACAAGGGCACTGCGTTCATCCACCTCTGGCCTGCTCGCCTCCCTACCACTGAGGAAGTACAGTTCCCGCTCAGCCCAGTCAAAACTGTTCGCTGCTCTGGCCCCCAATGGTGGAACAAACTCCCTCACGACGCCAGGACAGCGGAGTCAATCACCACCTTCCGGAGACACCTGAAACCCCACCTCTTTAAGGAATACCTAGGATAGGATAAGTAATCCTTCTCACAACAGACCCCCCTTTAAGATTTAGATGCACTATTGTAAAGTGACTGTTCTACTGGATGTCATAAGGTGAATGCACCAATTTGTAAGTCGCTCTGGATAAGAGCGTCTGCTAAATGACTTAAATGTAAATGTAATGTAAATGTCTCCTCATCACCCCTAGCAACACAACAGACCAGCTGTCTCCTCATCACCCCTAGCAACATGACAGACCAGCTATCTCCTCATAACCACAACAGACCAGCTGTACCCTCATCACCACAACAGACCAGCTGTCTCCTCATCACTCACAACAACATGTCCTCCTCATCACCACAACAGACCAGCTGTCTCCTCATCACCACAACAGACCAGCTGTCTCCTCATCACCACTGTCTCTCCTCATCACCATAACAGACCAGCTGTCTCCTCATCACCCCTAGCAACAGACCAGCTGTCTCCTCATCACCCCTAGCAACATGACAGACCAGCTGTCTCCTCCTAGCAACAGACCAGCTGTCTCCTCATCACCACTAGCAACAGACAGACCAGCTGTCCTCATCACCAACATGACAGACCAGCTGTCTCCTCATCACCACAACAGACCAGCTATCTCAGACCAGCTATCTCCATCATCACCACAACAGACCAGCTGTACCCTCATCACCACAACAGACCATCTGTCTCCTCATCACCACAACAGACCAGCTGTCTCCTCATCAACCAGCTGCAGTCTCCTCATCAACACAACAGACCATGTACCTCGACAACAGACCAGCTGTCTCCTCATCACCCACAGACCACGACAACAGACCAGCTGTCTCCTCATCACCACGACAGACCAGCATCCTCACACAACAGACCAGCTGTCTCCCTCATCACCACAACAGACCAGCTGTCTCCTCATCAACAGACAACAGACCAGCTGTCTCCTCATCACCACAACAGACCAGATGTACCCTCATCACCACAACAGACCAGCTGTCTCCTCATCACCATAACAGACCAGCTGTCTCCTCATCACCCTAGCAACATCACAGACCAGCTGTCTCCTCATCACCCTAGCAACATGACAGACCAGCTGTCTCCTCATCACCACAACAGACCAGCTGTCTCCTCATCACCACGACAGACCAGCTGTCTCCTCATCACCACAACAGACCAGCTGTCTCCTCATCACCACAACAGACCAGCTGTCTCCTCATCACCCTGTCTCCAGCAACATGACAGACCGACCTCCACCAGACCTGTCTCCTCATCACCACAACAGACCAGCTGTCTCACCCCCCATCAACCTCACAGACCAGCTGTCTCCTCATCAACACAACAGACCAGCTGTCTCCTCATCACCTAGCAACAGACAGACCAGATGTCCTCATCACCACAACAGACCAGCTGTCTCCTCATCACCACAACAGACCAGCTGTCTCCTCACCACATGACAGACCAGCTGTCCCTCATCACCACAACAGACCAGCTGTCTCCTCATCATCCCAACAACAACATGACAGACCAGACCAGCTGTCTCCTCATCACCACCAGACCAACATGACAGACCAGCTGTCTCCTCATCACAACAGACCAGCTGTCTCCTCATCACATGACAGACCAGCTGTCTCCTCATCACCCCTAGCAACATGACAGACCAGCTGTCTCCTCATCACCACAACAGACCAGCTGTCTCCTCATCACCACAACAGACCAGCTGTCTCCTCATCACCACAACAGACCAGCTGTCTCCTCATCACCACAACAGACCAGCTGTCACCTCATCACCACAACAGACCAGCTGTCTCCTCATCACCACGACAGACCAGCTGTCTCCTCATCAACACCACAGACCAGCTGTCTCCTCATCACCAAAACAGACCAGCTGTCTCCTCATCACCACAGACAGACCTGCTGTCTCCTCATCACCACAACAGACCAGCTGTTTCCTCATCACCACAACAGACCAGCTGTCTACTCATCACCACAACAGACCAGCTGTCTCCTCATCACCACAACAAACCAGCTGTCTCCTCATCACCACAACAGACCAGCTGTCTCCTCATCACCACAACAGACCAGCTGTCTCCTCATCACCACAACAGACCAGCTGTCTCCTCATCACCACAACAGACCAGCTGTCTCCTCATCACCACAACAGACCAGCTGTCTCCTCATCACCACAACAGACCAGATGTACCCTCATCACCACAACAGACCAGCTGTCTCCTCATCACCATAACAGACCAGCTGTCTCCTCATCACCCCTAACAACATGACAGACCAGCTGTCTCCTCATCACCCCTAGCAACAGGACAGACCAGCTGTCTCCTCATCACCACAACAGACCAGCTGTCTCCTCATCACCACAACAGACCAGCTGTATCCTCATCACCACAACAGACCAGCTGTCTCCTCATCACCACAACAGACCAGCAGTCTCCTCATCAACCGCAGCACGACAACAGACCAGCTGTCTCCTCATCACCCGCAGCACGACAACAGACCAGCTGTCTCCCCATCAACCTCACAGACCAGCTGTCTCCTCATCAACACCACAGACCAGATGTACCCTCATCACCACAACAGACCAGCTGTCTCCTCATCACCACAACAGACCAGATGTACCCTCATCACCACAACAGACCAGCTGTCTCCTCATCACCATAACAGACCAGCTGTCTCCTCATTACCCCTAGCAACATGACAGACCAGCTGTCTCCTCATCACCCCTAGCAACAGGACAGACCAGCTGTCTCCTCATCACCACAACAGACCAGCTGTCTCCTCATCACCACGACAGACCAGCTGTACCCTCATCACCACAACAGACCAGCTGTCTCCTCATCACCACAACAGACTAGCTGTCTCCTCATCAACCGCAGCATGACAACAGACCAGCTGTCTCCTCATCACCCCTAGCAACATGACAGACCAGCTGTCTCCTCATCATCCCTAGCAACATGACAGTCCCGCTGTCTCCTCATCATCCCTAGCAACATGACAGACCAGCTGTCTCCTCATCACCACAACAGACCAGCTGTCTCCTCATCACCACGACAGACCAGCTGTCTCCTCATCACCACGACAGACCAGCTGTCTCCTCATCACCACAACAGACCAGCTGTCACCTCATCACCACAACAGACCAGCTGTCCCCTCATCACCACGACAGACCAGCTGTCTCCTCATCAACACCACAGACCAGCTGTCTCCTCATCACCAAAACAGACCAGCTGTCTCCTCATCACCACGACAGACCTGCTGTCTCCTCATCACCACGACAGACCTGCTGTTTCCTCATCACCACAATAAACCAGCTGTCTACTCATCACCACAACAGACCAGCTGTATCCTCATCACCACAACAAACCAGCTGTATCCTCATCACCACAACAGACCAGCTGTCTCCTCATCACCACAACAGACCAGCTGTCTCCTCATCACCACAACAGACCAGCTGTCTCCTCATCACCACAACAGACCAGCTGTCTCCTCATCACCACAACAGACCAGCTGTCTCCTCATCACCACAACAGACCAGATGTACCCTCACCACCACAACAGACCAGCTGTCTCCTCATCACCATAACAGACCAGCTGTCTCCTCATCACCCCTAACAACATGACAGATCAGCTGTCTCCTCATCACCCCTAGCAACAGGACAGACCAGCTGTCTCCTCATCACCACAACAGACCAGCTGTCTCCTCATCACCACAACAGACCAGCTGTATCCTCATCACCACAACAGACCAGCTGTCTCCTCATCACCACAACAGACCAGCTGTCTCCTCATCAACCGCAGCACGACAACAGACCAGCTGTCTCCTCATCACCCGCAGCACGACAACAGACCAGCTGTCTCCTCATCACCACAACAGACCAGCTGTCTCCCCATCAACCTCACAGACCAGCTGTCTCCTCATCAACACCACAGACCAGATGTACCCTCATCACCACAACAGACCAGCTGTCTCCTCATCACCACAACAGACCAGATGTACCCTCATCACCACAACAGACCAGCTGTCTCCTCATCACCATAACAGACCAGCTGTCTCCTCATTACCCCTAGCAACATGACAGACGAGCTGTCTCCTCATCACCCCTAGCAACAGGACAGACCAGCTGTCTCCTCATCACCACAACAGACCAGCTGTCTCCTCATCACCACGACAGACCAGCTGTACCCTCATCAACACAACAGACCAGCTGTCTCCTCATCACCACAACAGACCAGCTGTCTCCTCATCAACCGCAGCATGACAACAGACCAGCTGTCTCCTCATCACCCCTAGCAACATGACAGACCAGCTGTCTCCTCATCATCCCTAGCAACATGACAGTCCCGCTGTCTCCTCATCATCCCTAGCAACATGACAGACCAGCTGTCTCCTCATCATTCCTAGCAACATGACAGACCCGTTGTCTCCTCATCATCCCTAGCAACATGACAGACCAGCTGTCTCCTCATCACCATAGAAGACCAGATGTACCCTCATCACCACAACAGACCAGCTGTCACCTCATCACCATAACAGACCAGCTGTCTCCTCATCACCCCTAGCAACATGACAGACCAGCTGTCTCCTCATCACCCCTAGCAACATGACAGACCAGCTGTCTCCTCATCATCCCTAGCAACATGACAGACCTGGTGTCTCCTCATCATCCCTAGCAACATGACAGACCAGCTGTCTCCTCATCACCCCTAGCAACATGACAGACCAGCTGTCTCCTCATCACCCCTAGCAACACCACAGACCAGCTGTCTCCTCATCAACACAACAGACCAGCTGTCTCCTCATCACCACAACAGACCAGATGTACCCTCATCACCACAACAGACCAGCTGTCTCCTCATCACCATAACAGACCAGCTGTCTCCTCATCACCCCTAGCAACATCACAGACCAGCTGTCTCCTCATCACCCCTAGCAACATGACAGACCAGCTGTCTCCTCATCACCACAACAGACCAACTGTCTCCTCATCACCACGACAGGCCAGCTGTACCCTCATCACCACAACAGACCAGCTGTCTCCTCATCACCACAACAGACCCGCTGTCTCCTCATCACCCGCAGCACGAGAACAGACCAGCTGTCTCCCCATCAACCTCACAGACCAGCTGTCTCCTCATCAACACAACAGACCAGCTGTCTCCTCATCACCATAGAAGACCAGATGTACCCTCATCACCACAACAGACCAGCTGTCACCTCATCACCATAACAGACCAGCTGTCTCCTCATCACCCCTAGCAACATGACAGACCAGCTGTCTCCTCATCATCCCTAGCAACATGACAGACCTGCTGTCTCCTCATCATCCCTAGCAACATGACAGACCAGCTGTCTCCTCATCACCCCTAGCAACATGACAGACCAGCTGTCTCCTCATCACCCCTAGCAACATGACAGACCAGCTGTCTCCTCATCACCACAACAGACCAGCTGTCTCCTCATCACCACGACAGACCAGCTGTCTCCTCATCACCACGACAGACCAGCTGTCTCCTCATCACCACGACAGACCAGCTGTCTCCTCATCACCACAACAGACCAGCTGTCACCTCATCACCACAACAGACCAGCTGTCAGCTCATCACCACGACAGACCAGCTGTCTCCTCATCAACACCACAGACCAGCTGTCTCCTCATCAACACCACAGACCAGCTGTCTCCTCATCACCAAAACAGACCAGCTGTCTCCTCATCACCACAACAGACCTGCTGTCTCCTCATCACCACAACAAACCAGCTGTCTACTCATCACCACAACAGACCAGCTGTCTCCTCATCACCACAACAGACCAGCTGTATCCTCATCACCACAACAAACCAGCTGTATCCTCATCACCACAACAGACCAGCTGTATCCTCATCACCACAACAGACCAGCTGTATCCTCATCACCACAACAAACCAGCTGTATCCTCATCACCACAACAGACCAGCTGTATCCTCATCACCACAACAGACCAGCTGTCTCCTCATCACCACAACAGACCTGCTGTATCCTCATCACCACAACAGACCAGCTGTATCCTCATCACCACAACAGACCAGCTGTATCCTCATCACCACAACAGTTTGTCTGTACTGAATTGACACCGACTCTAGTCCACTTGAATGTTTTCTCCCTTTTTCTACCTGTCTGTTCTCTTAGGGGTCAAAGTGTAACTCGGAGTCTAAAACGTAACCACCCAGTTGTACCTCCAGCACCAAAACATCTTGTTGGACCACTTGGTTCGTCTGTATTGACTCACTGTAGAACACTGCTGTCAAAACACATATCAACATGTCACACAGAACGAGGGGAGAAGGGAGCCCAAAACCCCCCCCCATTTTCCGTTCTCCTCTTTCTCCATTTATTTTCCGTTTTCAAGTCTGCTGTGGCATTAGTAGAAACAGATTGGTGTGTGTGTGGTTTTAAACCCACAGGTATAACAGTCTAAACCCAGAGGAAATCCATCCAATATAAGGGCAACGGAAACACATCACATCTCTGTCTTCCTGAGAGTCAGAACGTCACCGACAGAACAGGTCCCAGATGACACCGTATTCTCTACATATAGTACCACTATATAGTCCTGGACTCTGGTCTATAGTAGTACCACTATATAGTCCTGGACTCTGGTCTATAGTAGTACCACTATATAGTCCTGGACTCTGGTCTATAGTAGTACCACTATATAGTCCTGGACTCTGGTCTATAGTAGTACCACTATATAGTCCTGGACTCTGGTCTATAGTAGTACCACTATATAGTCCTGGACTCTGGTCTATAGTAGTACCACTATATAGTCCTGGACTCTGGTCTATAGTAGTACCACTATATAGGGAATAGGGCTCTGGTCTATAGTAGTACCACTATATAGTCCTGGACTCTGGTCTATAGTAGTACCACGATATAGGGAATAGGGCTCTGGTCTATAGTAGTACCACTATATAGTCCTGGACTCTGGTCTATAGTAGTACCACTATATAGTCCTGGACTCTGGTCTATAGTAGTACCACTATATAGTCCTGGACTCTGGTCTATAGTAGTACCACTATATAGGAATAGGGCTCTGGTCTATAGTAGTACCACTATATAGTCCTGGACTCTGGTCTATAGTAGTACCACTATATAGTCCTGGACTCTGGTCTATAGTAGTACCACTATATAGTAGTCCTGGACTCTGGTCTATATAGTACCACTGGACTCTGGTCTATAGTAGTACCACTATATAGTCCTGGACTCTGGTCTATAGTAGTACCACTATATAGTCCTGGACTCTGGTCTATAGTAGTACCACTATATAGTCCTGGACTCTGGTC
>NW_026288289.1:0-5621 GCF_023373465.1 Oncorhynchus keta
TGTAGCAAGGATCGGACCAATACACAGAGTGGTAAGTGTCCATGTTTTAATAGAGAAAGATTGAACATGACACAAATACAAAATAACAAAGTGAAATGGAAACGAAACAGACCCGTGTGGCACAAACACTGGCACAGGAAACAATCACCCACAAAATACCCAAAGGAATGTGGCTGCTTAAATATGGTTCCCAATCAGAGACAATGAAAAACACCTGCCTCTAATTGAGAACCAATCTAGGCAACCATAGACCCACATTAACACCTGGATGGAAACAACCCCATAAATCTACAAAACCCCTGGACAGTACAAACACCCTAGATGAGACAAAAACACACATATCACCCATGTCACACCCTGACCTAACCAAAGTAATAAAGAAAACAAAGAATACTAAGGTCAGGGCATGACAGGGATATTCGGGACGGTAGCTGTCCCACCTCAACAACAGCCAGTGAAAGTGCAGGGCGCCAAATTCAAAACAACAGAAATCTCATAATTAAAATTCCTCAAGCATACAAGTATATGTTACCAATTTTAAAGATAAACTTCTCTCGTTAATCCAGACACAGTGTCTGATTTCAAAAAGGCTTTACAGTGAAAGCAAACGAAACGATTATGTTAGGTCAGAGCCAAGTCACAGAAAAACACAGCCATTTTTCCAGCCAAAGAGAGGAGTCACCAAAAAGCACAAATAGAGAAAAGTAATCACTAACCTTTGATGATCTTCATCAGATGACACTCATAGGACTTCATGTTACACAATACATGTATGTTTTGTTTGATAAAGTTCATATTTATGTAAAACAATCTGAGTTTACATTGGTGCGTTACGTCTCAGTAGTTCCAAAACATCCAGTGATTTTGCAGAGCAGCCACATCAATTTACAGAAATACTGATCATAAATGTTAATGAAAATACAAGTGTTATGCATGGAACTTTAGATAAACCTCTCCTTAATGCAACCACTGTGTGTCAGATTTCAAAAACAGCTTTACCGGCACACCATGCAATAATCTGAGTACGGCGCTTGAGCCCAAACAATAAAAATATATCCTCCATATTGTGCAGTCAACAGAAGTCAGAAATAGCATTATAAGCCTTCCCTTACCTTTGATGATCTTCATCAGGAGAATACACTCCCAGGAATCAGTTCCACAATAAATGTTTGATTTGTTCGATAAAGTCCCTCATTTATGTCCAAATACTTCCCTTGATTTGTTCGCGTGTTTAGTACACAATCCAAAATCTCGATGCACCGGCAAGTCCATGCGAAAGTTCAGACGAGAAGTTGTAATACAGTTCGTAGAAACATGTCAAACAGAAGTATAGAATCAATCTTTTGGATGGTTTTATCATAAATCTTTAAAAAATGTTCCAACCGGAGAATTCCTTTGTCTTCAAAAATGCAATGGAACAGAGCTCGCCCTCACGTGAGCAGCATCACAAGCTCGTGGAACTCTGCCCTGACCACTGACTCAAGAGTCCTCATTCCCCCTCCTTCACAGTAGAAGCTTCAAACAAGGTTCTAAAGACTGACATCTAGTGGAAGCCTTAGGAAGTGCAACATGACCAATATCCCACTGTATCTTCAATAGGGCATGAGTTGAAAAACGACAAACCTCAGATTTCCCACTTCCTGGTTAGATTTTTTCTCAGGTTTTTGCCTGCTATATGAGTTCTGTTATACTCACAGACATCATTCAAACCGTTTTACAAACTTCGGAGTGTTTTCTATCCAAATATACTAATAATATGCATATATTAGTAACTGGGCCTGAGTAGCAAGCAGTTTACTCTGGACAACTTTTATCCAAGCTACTCAATACTGCCCCCAGTCCCAAAGAAGTTAATGTTTAGCTTAGATCCTACATCTTGACCTTCTTTGACTCCTTATTCTGTAAGTCACTCATCCTTGATGGTCAGTATTTTATATTGTTTGTCTATTGTTTACTTCTTATCAATGACAACAGCGTCATAGTTAGTACCGGAAGGTGGTGGATCTGGATGTATCCGAAAGATTACCAAGACTATGATGCAGCTCAGAGTCCCTGATTTTCCCAAAACCGCCAACCCTCTCCCTGCCCTTAGTTGGTCTGCTAGGTACCACCCCATACTCACACTTCTTGGAGCACACACAGTGATGAATGGTCAGGATAGAGTCTTCGTTAAGGAGGCAACCCGGACCCTGTTGGTACTCGGTTCTTCTCCTAACTCTGTGTGTGATCAGCAGTGCTTGTATGTGTTCCCTACCTCTTTGCAGTGAATTGCTTGTGGGCTTAAAGTGACTCTCTCAGCTATTCTAATGGCAAAGGTGGTGGTTAACAAAGCCTGGTATGGGCCTTCCCAACGGGGCTGCTTCCAGTCTTTTTCCCTCAGGGGACTGGATCCACACCCAGTCTCCTGGTTGGATTGAGTGAATCACCTTCTCTTGTTATTCACCTGTTGGACACAAAATCTTGGACATACGGGTTTGGCTAACAAACAGTCTTCATGTGTTCTGCTAGTATATCTTCAACTTCTATGCCTACTTGTTCTGGTCTCCATAAATCTGCCATTCTATGTGGTCTACCTGATTAGCTAAATATAATCCTAGTAAACCAACTCTAGGGATAATATCTGGACCTAATATTTTAGCTACCCTAATCGTGTCCGCCAAAGTAAGTTGGGAACGCTTCTACCCATTTGCTATATTTATCTATTATATATCTTTTTTAAGTAGTTCGTTAACCCATAGGCCACAAAGTCTTTCCTAACCTGCAGTGTTCCTAACCTGCTCTACTGTCACGCCTTGGTCATTGTATTTTGTGTTTTTGTTATATGTTTGGGTTGGCCAGTGTGACATGGGTTTATGTGTTGGGTTCGTATTGGGGTTTTATTAGCATTGGGATTGTGTATGATTAGGGGTGTGTCTAGTTGAAGCTTGGCTGCCTGAGGCAGTTCTCAATTGAGTCAGGTGATTCTCGTTGTCTCGGATTAAGGAGGGAGCCGTATTTGGGCTAGCCTGAGTTCCTTTTGTAATTTGTGGGTGTTTGTTCCTGTCACTGTGTTTGTAGTCACCAGATAGGCTGTAGTTTCACGTTCCGTTCTGTTGTTTATGTATTTAGATTCAGTTATTTCTTGTACCGCGATTCCTTCATTAAAGTCATGAATAACCTACACGCTGCATTTCGGTCTGACTTTCTCTTCATTCAACAGACGAATGTCGTTACAGAAACACCCACCGTTCACGGACCGAGCAGTGTGTAAACTGGCAGGAGCTAAAGGAGGACGTTATGGAAGGTAGAGGCATGGAGGTATACGACGTGGGAAGAAATCGACAGGTGGGCGGCCGACCCAGAGAGAGTGCAGGAGCCCGCCTGGGATTCTCTTCAGCAGTGCGAGAGGGCTATGAAACCCGAATGGAGTCTAAAAGGAAACACGGCGCAGAGCGAAAACCCAAAGTCACCCCCAAAAATGTATTGGGGGGCTCAGGGAGAGTATGGCTGAGTCAGGAGATAGACCTGAGCCAACTCTCCTTGTTCATCGTGAGGAGCCAAGGAGACCAGAACCAGAGCCAGTGTTAGAGGTGAGGCGAAGCAGAGACTGTGAAGGAGTTAATGGGAAAGTGGAGTGGAGAGTAATGAGGGAGTTGCTAGCTTGGTGCTATAGATATAATATTAGGTCCGACAGGATCGTGACGGGTTGATAGCACCTGATTGGCGCTCTATACTCA
This sequence comes from Oncorhynchus keta, assembly GCF_023373465.1. Lineage (NCBI taxonomy): Eukaryota > Metazoa > Chordata > Actinopteri > Salmoniformes > Salmonidae > Oncorhynchus > Oncorhynchus keta. Next base: position 3,717 of record NW_026288289.1, read on the forward strand.
ACCTGAGTGCGTGTTAGTCGGCTGGTGAAGTTGGTGCCAGCCTCACGCCTCAGGCCTCTGTGCACATCCCTAGCCTTACCCCCGTCCTGTGCTACACTGCTCTCAAGGTCTCCAGTACGCCTTCACGGTCCCTGGCCATCCTGTACCCACCTCCCACACACCAGTCCTCCGGTAGCAGCTCCCCGCACCAGGCTTCCTGTGCGTGTCCTCGATCCAGCGTGCCGCGGATTTCAGCACCACGCACCAGGCCTCAGTGCGCCTCGCCTGTTCAGCGCAGCCAGCGCTTTCTCCTCTCCTGCGCTGCCGGAGTCTCCCGCCTGTTTAGCGCAGCCAGAGCCTTGCTCCTCTCCTGCGCTGCCGGAGTCTCCCGTCTGTCCAGCGCCGCCAGTGCCGCCAGTCTGCCCAGTGCCCCAGTCTGCCCAGCGCCGCCAGTCTGCCCAGCGCTCGCCAGTCTGCCCAGCGCTGCCAGTCTGCCCAGCGCCGCCAGTCTGCCCAGCGCCGATCTGCCCAGACGCCGCCAGTCTGCCCAGATCCGCCAGTCAGCCCAGTCGCCGCCAGTCTGCCCAGACCGCCAGTCCAGTCTGCCAGGATCCGCCAGAAGTGCCAGTCTGCCAAGATCCGCCAGAAGTGCCAGTCAGCCATGATCTTCTAGATCGGCCAGACAACCTGTCATCTTCTAGATCTGCCAGACAACCTGAATCTTCCAGATCTGCCAGACAACCAGTCTCTTCCAGATCTGCCAGACAACCAGTCTCTTCCAGATCTGCCCGACAACCAGTCTCTTCCAGATCTGCCCGACAACCAGTCTCTTCCAGATCTGCCCGACAACCAATCTCTTCCAGATCTGCCCGACAACCAGTCTCTTCCAGATCTGCCCGACAACCAGTCTCTTCCAGATCTGCCCGACAACCAGTCTCTTCCAGATCTGCCAGACAACCAGTCTCTTCCAGTTCCACCAACCAGCCAGGATTTACCGGAGCCTACTACCTGCCTGAGCTTCCTCTCAGTACTGGGCTTCCTCTCAGTACTGGGCTTCCTCTCAGTACTGGGCTTCCCCTCAGTACTGGGCTTCCTCTCAGTACTGGGTTTCCCCTCAGTACCGGCTGCCCTCAGTCCCGGACTGCTTCTGTCCCGAGCTGCCCCTCTGTCCCGAGCTGCCCTCTGTCCCGAGCTGCTCCTCTGTCCCGAGATGCCCCTCTGTCCCGAGATGCCCCTCTGTCCCGAGCTGCCCCTCTGTCCCGAGCTGCCCCTCTGTCACGAGCTGCTCCTCAGTTATGTGGGGATCTGGGTGAGGACTATTAGGCCATGGTCGGCGGAGAAGGTGGATTATCCCAGGACGCGAAGGGGAGGAAATAGGACATTAATGGAGTGGGGTCCACGTCCCGAGCCAGAACCGCCACCATGGACAGACGCCCACCCGGACCCTCCCTATGCTCTTGAGGTGCGTCCGGGAGTCCGCACCTTAGGGGGGTTCTGTCACGCCTTGGTCATTGTATTTTGTGTTTTTGTTATATGTTTGGGTAGGCCAGGGTGTGACATGGGTTTATGTGTTGTGGTTCGTATTGGGGTTTGTATTAGCATTGGGATTGTGTATGATTAGGGTGTGTCTAGTTAGGCTTGGCTGCCTGAGGCGGTTCTCAATTGGAGTCAGGTGATTCTCGTTGTCTCGGATTGGGAACCGTATTTAGGTAGCCTGAGTGTCGCTTTGTATTTTGTGGGTGTTTGTTCCTGTCTCTGTGTTGTAGTCACCAGATAGGCTGTAATTAGTTTCACGTTCCGTTCTGTTGTTTTTGTATTTAGTATCGGTTATTTCATGTACCGCGTTTTCTTTCATTAAAGTCATGAGTAACCAACACGCTGCATTTCGGTCCGACTCTCTTCCTTCAACAGACGAACGCCGTTACA
>NW_026288290.1:0-49837 GCF_023373465.1 Oncorhynchus keta
TAATGACAGACCAGCTAGATCTACTGTCTCTATTATATTATGACAGACCAGCTAGATCTACTATCTCTATTATATCATGACAGACCAGCCAGATCAACTTACTCTATTATATTATGACAGACCAGCTAGATATACTGTCTCATATTATCACAGAGCAACTAGATCTACTGTCTATATTGTACTATGACAGACCAGCTAGATCTACTGTCTCTATTATACTATGACAGACCAGGTAGATCTAATGTCTCTATTGTATTATGACAGACTAGCTAGATCTGCTGTCTCTATTATATTATGACAGACCAGGTGAGTATACTGTCTCTATTATATTATGACAGACCAGCTAGATCTACTGTGTCTATTATTTGATGACAGACAAGCTAGATCTACTGTCTCTTTTCTAATTTGACAGACCAGCTAGATCTACTGTCTCTATTATAATATGACAGACCAGCTAGATCTACTGTCTCTATTATATTATGACAGACCAGCTAGATCTACTGTCTCTATTATATTTTGACATACCAGGTAGATCTACTGTCTCTGTTATATTATGACAGACCAGATAGATCTACTGCCTCTGTTATATTATGACAGACCTGGTAGATACACTGTCTCTATTATATTATGACAGACCAGCTAGATCTACTGTCCCTATTATATTATGACAGACCAGCTAGATCTACTGTCTCTTTGTCTCTATTGTACTATGACAGACCAGCTAGATCTACTGTCTCTATTATACTATGACAGACCAGGTAGATCTACTGTCTCTATTATATTATGACAGACCAGCTAGATCTACTGTCTCTATTATATTATGACAGACCAGCTAGATCTACTGTCTCTATTATATTTTGACATACCAGCTAGATCTACTGTCTCTGTTATATTATGACAGACCAGCTAGATCTACTGTCTCTGTTATATTATGACAGACCAGCTTGATCTACTGTCTCTATTATGTTATGACAGACCAGCTAGATCTACTGTCTCTATGTCTCTATTGTACTATGACAGACCAGCTAGATCTACTGTCTCTATTATATTATGACAGACCAGCTTGATCTACTGTCTCTATTATATTATGACAGACCAGCTAGATCTACTGTCTCTATGTCTCTATTGTACTAATGACAGACCAGCTAGATCTACTGTCTCTATTATACTATGACAGACCAAGTAGATCTACTGTCTCTATTATATTATGACAGACCAGCTAGATCTACTTTCTCTATTCTATTATGACAGACCAGGTTAAACTACAATCTCTATTATCTCATGACAGACCAGCTAGATCTACTGTCTCTATTCTATTATGACAGACCAGCTAGATCTACTGTCTCTATTGTATTATGACAGACCAGCTAGATCTACTGTCTCTATTATATTATGACAGACCAGCTAGATCTACTATCTCTATTATATCATGACAGACCATCTAGATCAACTTACTCTATTATATTATGACAGACCAGCTAGATATACTGTCTCATATTATCACAGAGCAACTAGATCTACTGTCTATATTGTACTATGACAGACCAGCTAGATCTACTGTCTCTATTATACTATGACAGACCAGGTAGATCTAATGTCTCTATTGTATTATGACAGACTAGCTAGATATGCTGTCTCTATTATATTATGACAGACCAGGTGAGTATACTGTCTCTATTATATTATGACAGACCAGGTAGATCTACTGTGTCTATTATTTGATGACAGACCAGCTAGATCTACTGTCTCTATTCTATTATGACAGACCAGCTAGATCTACTGTCTCTATTCTATTATGACAGACCAGGTTAAACTACAATCTCTATTATCTCATGACAGACCAGCTAGATCTACTGTCTCTATTCTATTATGACAGACCAGCTAGATCTACTGTCTCTATTGTATTATGACAGACCAGCTAGATCTACTGTCTCTATTATATTATGACAGACCAGCTAGATCTACTATCTCTATTATATCATGACAGACCAGCTAGATCAACTTACTCTATTATATTATGACAGACCAGCTAGATATACTGTCTCATATTATATTTTGACATACCAGGTAGATCTACTGTCTCTGTTATATTATGACAGACCAGATAGATCTACTGCCTCTTTTATATTATGACAGACCTGCTAGATACACTGTCTCTATTATATTATGACAGACCAGCTAGATCTACTGTCCCTATTATATTATGACAGACCAGCTAGATCTACTGTCTCTATGTCTCTATTGTACTATGACAGACCAGCTAGATCTACTGTCTCTATTATACTATGACAGACCAGGTAGATCTACTGTCTCTATTATATTATGACAGACCAGCTAGATCTACTGTCTCTATTATATTATGACAGACCAGCTAGATCTACTGTCTCTATTATATTTTGACATACCAGGTAGATCTACTGTCTCTGTTATATTATGACAGACCAGCTAGATCTACTGTCTCTGTTATATTATGACAGACCTGGTAGATACACTGTCTCTATTATATTATGACAGACCAGCTAGATCTACTGTCTCTATTATATTATGACAGACCAGCTTGATCTGCTGTCTCTATTATGTTATGACAGACCAGCTAGATCTACTGTCTCTATGTCTCTATTGTACTATGACAGACCAGCTAGATCTACTGTCTCTATTATACTATGACAGACCAGGTAGATCTACTGTCTCTATTATATTATGACAGACCAGCTAGATCTACTGTCTCTATTATATTATGACAGACCAGCTAGATCTACTGTCTCTATTATATTTTGACAGGCCAGCAAGATCTACTGTCTCTATTATATTATGACAGACCAGCTTGATCTACTGTCTCTATTATGTTATGACAGATCAGCTAGATCTACTGTCTCTATGTCTCTATTGTACTATGACAGACCAGCTAGATCTACTGTCTCTATTATATTATGACAGACCAGCTTGATCTACTGTCTCTATTATGTTATGACAGACCAGCTAGATCTACTGTCTCTATGTCTCTATTGTACTAATGACAGACCAGCTAGATCTACTGTCTCTATTATACTATGACAGACCAGCTAGATCTACTATCTCTATTATATCATGACAGACCAGCCAGATCAACTTACTCTATTATATTATGACAGACCAGCTAGATATACTGTCTCATATTATCACAGAGCAACTAGATCTACTGTCTATATTGTACTATGACAGACCAGCTAGATCTACTGTCTCTATTATACTATGACAGACCAGGTAGATCTAATGTCTCTATTGTATTATGACAGACTAGCTAGATCTGCTGTCTCTATTATATTATGACAGACCAGGTGAGTATACTGTCTCTATTATATTATGACAGACCAGCTAGATCTACTGTGTCTATTATTTGATGACAGACAAGCTAGATCTACTGTCTCTTTTCTAATTTGACAGACCAGCTAGATCTACTGTCTCTATTATAATATGACAGACCAGCTAGATCTACTGTCTCTATTATATTATGACAGACCAGCTAGATCTACTGTCTCTATTATATTTTGACATACCAGGTAGATCTACTGTCTCTGTTATATTATGACAGACCAGATAGATCTACTGCCTCTGTTATATTATGACAGACCTGGTAGATACACTGTCTCTATTATATTATGACAGACCAGCTAGATCTACTGTCCCTATTATATTATGACAGACCAGCTAGATCTACTGTCTCTTTGTCTCTATTGTACTATGACAGACCAGCTAGATCTACTGTCTCTATTATACTATGACAGACCAGGTAGATCTACTGTCTCTATTATATTATGACAGACCAGCTAGATCTACTGTCTCTATTATATTATGACAGACCAGCTAGATCTACTGTCTCTATTATATTTTGACATACCAGGTAGATCTACTGTCTCTGTTATATTATGACAGACCAGCTAGATCTACTGTCTCTGTTATATTATGACAGACCAGCTTGATCTACTGTCTCTATTATGTTATGACAGACCAGCTAGATCTACTGTCTCTATGTCTCTATTGTACTATGACAGACCAGCTAGATCTACTGTCTCTATTATATTATGACAGACCAGCTTGATCTACTGTCTCTATTATGTTATGACAGACCAGCTAGATCTACTGTCTCTATGTCTCTATTGTACTATGACAGACCAGCTAGATCTACTGTCTCTATTATATTATGACAGACCAGCTTGATCTACTGTCTCTATTATGTTATGACAGACCAGCTAGATCTACTGTCTCTATGTCTCTATTGTACTAATGACAGACCAGCTAGATCTACTGTCTCTATTATACTATGACAGACCAAGTAGATCTACTGTCTCTATTATATTATGACAGACCAGCTAGATCTACTTTCTCTATTCTATTATGACAGACCAGGTTAAACTACAATCTCTATTATCTCATGACAGACCAGCTAGATCTACTGTCTCTATTCTATTATGACAGACCAGCTAGATCTACTGTCTCTATTGTATTATGACAGACCAGCTAGATCTACTGTCTCTATTATATTATGACAGACCAGCTAGATCTACTATCTCTATTATATCATGACAGACCATCTAGATCAACTTACTCTATTATATTATGACAGACCAGCTAGATATACTGTCTCATATTATCACAGAGCAACTAGATCTACTGTCTATATTGTACTATGACAGACCAGCTAGATCTACTGTCTCTATTATACTATGACAGACCAGGTAGATCTAATGTCTCTATTGTATTATGACAGACTAGCTAGATATGCTGTCTCTATTATATTATGACAGACCAGGTTAAACTACAATCTCTATTATCTCATGACAGACCAGCTAGATCTACTGTCTCTATTCTATTATGACAGACCAGCTAGATCTACTGTGTCTATTATTTGATGACAGACCAGCTAGATCTACTGTCTCTATTCTATTATGACAGACCAGCTAGATCTACTGTCTCTATTCTATTATGACAGACCAGGTTAAACTACAATCTCTATTATCTCATGACAGACCAGCTAGATCTACTGTCTCTATTCTATTATGACAGACCAGCTAGATCTACTGTCTCTATTGTATTATGACAGACCAGCTAGATCTACTGTCTCTATTATATTATGACAGACCAGCTAGATCTACTATCTCTATTATATCATGACAGACCAGCTAGATCAACTTACTCTATTATATTATGACAGACCAGCTAGATATACTGTCTCATATTATATTTTGACATACCAGGTAGATCTACTGTCTCTGTTATATTATGACAGACCAGATAGATCTACTGCCTCTGTTATATTATGACAGACCTGGTAGATACACTGTCTCTATTATATTATGACAGACCAGCTAGATCTACTGTCCCTATTATATTATGACAGACCAGCTAGATCTACTGTCTCTTTGTCTCTATTGTACTATGACAGACCAGCTAGATCTACTGTCTCTATTATACTATGACAGACCAGGTAGATCTACTGTCTCTATTATATTATGACAGACCAGCTAGATCTACTGTCTCTATTATATTATGACAGACCAGCTAGATCTACTGTCTCTATTATATTTTGACATACCAGGTAGATCTACTGTCTCTGTTATATTATGACAGACCAGCTAGATCTACTGTCTCTGTTATATTATGACAGACCAGCTTGATCTACTGTCTCTATTATGTTATGACAGACCAGCTAGATCTACTGTCTCTATGTCTCTATTGTACTATGACAGACCAGCTAGATCAACTTACTCTATTATATTATGACAGACCAGCTAGATATACTGTCTCATATTATCACAGAGCAACTAGATCTACTGTCTATATTGTACTATGACAGACCAGCTAGATCTACTGTCTCTATTATACTATGACAGACCAGGTAGATCTAATGTCTCTATTGTATTATGACAGACTAGCTAGATCTGCTGTCTCTATTATATTATGACAGACCAGGTGAGTATACTGTCTCTATTATATTATGACAGACCAGCTAGATCTACTGTGTCTATTATTTGATGACAGACAAGCTAGATCTACTGTCTCTTTTCTAATTTGACAGACCAGCTAGATCTACTGTCTCTATTATAATATGACAGACCAGCTAGATCTACTGTCTCTATTATATTATGACAGACCAGCTAGATCTACTGTCTCTATTATATTTTGACATACCAGGTAGATCTACTGTCTCTGTTATATTATGACAGACCAGATAGATCTACTGCCTCTGTTATATTATGACAGACCTGGTAGATCTACTGTCCCTATTATATTATGACAGACCAGCTAGATCTACTGTCTCTTTGTCTCTATTGTACTATGACAGACCAGCTAGATCTACTGTCTCTATTATACTATGACAGACCAGGTAGATCTACTGTCTCTATTATATTATGACAGACCAGCTAGATCTACTGTCTCTATTATATTATGACAGACCAGCTAGATCTACTGTCTCTATTATATTTTGACATACCAGGTAGATCTACTGTCTCTGTTATATTATGACAGACCAGCTAGATCTACTGTCTCTGTTATATTATGACAGACCAGCTTGATCTACTGTCTCTATTATGTTATGACAGACCAGCTAGATCTACTGTCTCTATGTCTCTATTGTACTATGACAGACCAGCTAGATCTACTGTCTCTATTATATTATGACAGACCAGCTTGATCTACTGTCTCTATTATGTTATGACAGACCAGCTAGATCTACTGTCTCTATGTCTCTATTGTACTATGACAGACCAGCTAGATCTACTGTCTCTATTATATTATGACAGACCAGCTTGATCTACTGTCTCTATTATGTTATGACAGACCAGCTAGATCTACTGTCTCTATGTCTCTATTGTACTAATGACAGACCAGCTAGATCTACTGTCTCTATTATACTATGACAGACCAAGTAGATCTACTGTCTCTATTATATTATGACAGACCAGCTAGATCTACTTTCTCTATTCTATTATGACAGACCAGGTTAAACTACAATCTCTATTATCTCATGACAGACCAGCTAGATCTACTGTCTCTATTCTATTATGACAGACCAGCTAGATCTACTGTCTCTATTGTATTATGACAGACCAGCTAGATCTACTGTCTCTATTATATTATGACAGACCAGCTAGATCTACTATCTCTATTATATCATGACAGACCATCTAGATCAACTTACTCTATTATATTATGACAGACCAGCTAGATATACTGTCTCATATTATCACAGAGCAACTAGATCTACTGTCTATATTGTACTATGACAGACCAGCTAGATCTACTGTCTCTATTATACTATGACAGACCAGGTAGATCTAATGTCTCTATTGTATTATGACAGACTAGCTAGATATGCTGTCTCTATTATATTATGACAGACCAGGTGAGTATACTGTCTCTATTATATTATGACAGACCAGGTAGATCTACTGTGTCTATTATTTGATGACAGACCAGCTAGATCTACTGTCTCTATTCTATTATGACAGACCAGCTAGATCTACTGTCTCTATTGTATTATGACAGACCAGCTAGATATACTGTCTCATATTATATTTTGACATACCAGGTAGATCTACTGTCTCTGTTATATTATGACAGACCAGATAGATCTACTGCCTCTGTTATATTATGACAGACCTGGTAGATACACTGTCTCTATTATATTATGACAGACCAGCTAGATCTACTGTCCCTATTATATTATGACAGACCAGCTAGATCTACTGTCTCTTTGTCTCTATTGTACTATGACAGACCAGCTAGATCTACTGTCTCTATTATACTATGACAGACCAGGTAGATCTACTGTCTCTATTATATTATGACAGACCAGCTAGATCTACTGTCTCTATTATATTATGACAGACCAGCTAGATCTACTGTCTCTATTATATTTTGACATACCAGGTAGATCTACTGTCTCTGTTATATTATGACAGACCAGCTAGATCTACTGTCTCTGTTATATTATGACAGACCAGCTTGATCTACTGTCTCTATTATGTTATGACAGACTAGCTAGATCTACTGTCTCTATGTCTCTATTGTACTATGACAGACCAGCTAGATCTACTGTCTCTATTATATTATGACAGACCAGGTAGATCTACTGTGTCTATTATTTGATGACAGACCAGCTAGATCTACTGTCTCTATTCTATTATGACAGACCAGCTAGATCTACTGTCTCTATTCTATTATGACAGACCAGGTTAAACTACAATCTCTATTATCTACATTTACATTTACATTTAAGTCATTTAGCAGACGCTCTTATCCAGAGCGACTTACAAATTGGTGCATACACCTTATGACAACCAGTGGAACAGCCACTTGCATCTAAATCTTGTTGGGGGGGAGAAGGGCGGGGGGTGAGAAGGATTACTTACCCTTACTTACCCTATCCTAGGTATTCCTTGAAGAGGTGGGGTTTCAGGTGTCTCCGGAAGGTGGTGATTGACTCCGCTGTCCTGGCGTCGTGAGGGAGTTTGTTCCACCATTGGGGGCCAGAGCAGCGAACAGTTTTGACTGGGCTGAGCAGGGAACTCTACTTCCTCAGTGGTAGGGATGAGCAGGCCAGAGGTGGATGAACGCAGTGCCCTTGTTTGGGTGTAGGGCCTGATCAGAGCCTGGAGGTACTGAGGTGCCGTTCCCCTCACAGCTCCGTATGGCGAGCACCATGGTCTTGTAGCGGATGCGAGCTTCAACTGGAAGCCAGTGGAGAGAGAGCGGAGGAGCGGGGTGACGTGAGAGAACTTGGGAAGGTTGAACACCAGACGGGCTCGGCGTTCTGGATGAGTTGTAGGGGTTTAATGGCACAGGCAGGGAGCCCAGCCAACAGCGAGTTGCAGTAATCCAGACGGGAGATGACAAGTGCCTGGATTAGGACCTGCGCCGCTTCCTGTGTGAGGCAGGGTCTACTCTGCGGATGTTGTAGAGCATGAACCTAGCAGGAACGGGACACCGCCTTGATGTTAGTTGAGAACGATCTACTGTCTCAGGGTGTTGTCCAGGATCACGCCAAGGTTCTTAGCGCTCTGGGAGGAGGACACAATGGAGTTGTCAACCGTGATGGCGAGATCATGGAACGGGCAGTCCTTCCCCGGGAGGAAGAGGAGCTCCGTCTTGCTGAGGTTCAGCTTGAGGTGGTGATCCGTCATCCACACTGATATGTCTGCCAGACATGCAGAGATGCGATTCGCCACCTGGTCATCAGAAGGGGGAAAGGAGAAGATTAATTGTGTGTCGTCTGCATAGCAATGATAGGAGAGACCATGTGAGGTTATGACAGAGCCAAGTGACTTGGTGTATAGCGAGAATAAGAGAGGGCCTAGAACAGAGCCCTGGGGGACACCAGTGGTGAGAGCCGTGGTGAGGAGACAGATTCTCGCCACGCCACCTGGTAGGAGCGACCTGTCAGGTAGGACGCAATCATTAGCGTGACAGACCAGCCGGAGATGCCCTACTCGGAGAGGGTGGAGAGGAGGATCTGATGGTTCTGACAGTATCGAAGGCAGCCGATAGGTCTAGAAGGATGAGCAGAGGAGAGAGAGTTAGCTTTAGCAGTGCGGAGCGCCTCTATTATATTGATACAGAGAAGAGCAGTCTCAGTTGAATGACTAGTCTTGAAACCTGACTGATTTGGATCAAGAAGGTCATTCTGAGAGATAGCAGTAGAGCTGGCCAAGGACGGCACGCTCAAGAGTTTTGGAGAGAAAAGAGAGAAGGGATACTGGTCTGTAGTTGTTGACATCGGAGGGATCTAGTGTAGGTTTTTTCAGAAGGGTGCAACTACTCGCTCTCTTGAAGACGGGAGGGACCAGCCAGCGGTCAGGGATGAGTTGATGAGCGAGGTGAGGTAAGGGAGAAGGTCTCCGGAAATGGTCTGGAGAAGAGAGGAGGGGATAGGGTCAAGCGGGCAGGTTGTTGGACAGACCAGCCGTCACAAGACGTGAGATTTCATCTGGAGAGAGAGGGGAGAAAGAGGTCAGAGCATAGGGTAGGGCAGTGTGAGCAGAACCAGCGGTGTCGTTTGACTTAGCAAACGAGGATCGGATGTCATCGACCTTCTTTTCAAAATGGTTGACGAAGTCATCTGCAGAGAGGGAGGAGGGATCTACTGTCTCTACTCTCTTATGACAGACCAGCTAGATCTACTGTCTCTATTCTATTATGACAGACCAGGTTAAACTACAATCTCTATTATCTCATGACAGACCAGCTAGATCTACTGTCTCTATTCTATTATGACAGACCAGCTAGATCTACTGTCTCTATTGTATTATGACAGACCAGCTAGATCTACTGTCTCTATTATATTATGACAGACCAGCTAGATCTACTATCTCTATTATATCATGACAGACCAGCTCGATCAACTTACTCTATTATATTATGACAGACCAGCTAGATATACTGTCTCATATTATCACAGAGCAACTAGATCTACTGTCTATATTGTACTATGACAGACCAGCTAGATCTACTGTCTCTATTATACTATGACAGACCAGGTAGATCTAATGTCTCTATTGTATTATGACAGACTAGCTAGATCTGCTGTCTCTATTATATTATGACAGACCAGGTGAGTATACTGTCTCTATTATATTATGACAGACCAGCTAGATCTACTGTGTCTATTATTTGATGACAGACAAGCTAGATCTACTGTCTCTTTTCTAATTTGACAGACCAGCTAGATCTACTGTCTCTATTATAATATGACAGACCAGCTAGATCTACTGTCTCTATTATATTATGACAGACCAGCTAGATCTACTGTCTCTATTATATTTTGACATACCAGGTAGATCTACTGTCTCTGTTATATTATGACAGACCAGATAGATCTACTGCCTCTGTTATATTATGACAGACCTGGTAGATACACTGTCTCTATTATATTATGACAGACCAGCTAGATCTACTGTCCCTATTATATTATGACAGACCAGCTAGATCTACTGTCTCTTTGTCTCTATTGTACTATGACAGACCAGCTAGATCTACTGTCTCTATTATACTATGACAGACCAGGTAGATCTACTGTCTCTATTATATTATGACAGACCAGCTAGATCTACTGTCTCTATTATATTATGACAGACCAGCTAGATCTACTGTCTCTATTATATTTTGACATGCCAGGTAGATCTACTGCCTCTGTTATATTATGACAGACCAGCTAGATCTACTGTCTCTGTTATATTATGACAGACCAGCTTGATCTACTGTCTCTATTATGTTATGACAGACCAGCTAGATCTACTGTCTCTATGTCTCTATTGTACTATGACAGACCAGCTAGATCTACTGTCTCTATTATATTATGACAGACCAGCTTGATCTACTGTCTCTATTATGTTATGACAGACCAGCTAGATCTACTGTCTCTATGTCTCTATTGTACTATGACAGACCAGCTAGATCTACTGTCTCTATTATATTATGACAGACCAGCTTGATCTACTGTCTCTATTATGTTATGACAGACCAGCTAGATCTACTGTCTCTATGTCTCTATTGTACTAATGACAGACCAGCTAGATCTACTGTCTCTATTATACTATGACAGACCAAGTAGATCTACTGTCTCTATTATATTATGACAGACCAGCTAGATCTACTTTCTCTATTCTATTATGACAGACCAGGTTAAACTACAATCTCTATTATCTCATGAAAGACCAGCTAGATCTACTGTCTCTATTCTATTATGACAGACCAGCTAGATCTACTGTCTCTATTGTATTATGACAGACCAGCTAGATCTACTGTCTCTATTATATTATGACAGACCAGCTAGATCTACTATCTCTATTATATCATGACAGACCAGCTAGATCAACTTACTCTATTATATTATGACAGACCAGCTAGATATACTGTCTCATATTATCACAGAGCAACTAGATCTACTGTCTATATTGTACTATGACAGACCAGCTAGATCTACTGTCTCTATTATACTATGACAGACCAGGTAGATCTAATGTCTCTATTGTATTATGACAGACTAGCTAGATCTGCTGTCTCTATTATATTATGACAGACCAGGTGAGTATACTGTCTCTATTATATTATGACAGACCAGCTAGATCTACTGTGTCTATTATTTGATGACAGACCAGCTAGATCTACTGTCTCTTTTCTAATTTGACAGACCAGCTAGATCTACTGTCTCTATTATAATATGACAGACCAGCTAGATCTACTGTCTCTATTATATTATGACAGACCAGCTAGATCTACTGTCTCTATTATATTTTGACATACCAGGTAGATCTACTGTCTCTGTTATATTATGACAGACCAGCTAGATCTACTGTCCCTATTATATTATGACAGACCAGCTAGATCTACTGTCTCTATGTCTCTATTGTACTATGACAGACCAGCTAGATCTACTGTCTCTATTATACTATGACAGACCAGGTAGATCTACTGTCTCTATTATATTATGACAGACCAGATAGATCTACTGTCTCTATTATATTATGACAGACCAGCTAGATCTACTGTCTCTATTATATTTTGACATACCAGGTAGACCTACTGTCTCTGTTATATTATGACAGACCAGCTAGATCTACTGTCTCTGTTATATTATGACAGACCAGCTTGATCTACTGTCTCTATTATGTTATGACAGACCAGCTAGATCTACTGTCTCTATGTCTCTATTGTACTATGACAGACCAGCTAGATCTACTGTCTCTATTATATTATGACAGACCAGCTTGATCTACTGTCTCTATTATGTTATGACAGACCAGCTAGATCTACTGTCTCTATGTCTCTATTGTACTATGACAGACCAGCTAGATCTACTGTCTCTATTATATTATGACAGACCAGCTTGATCTACTGTCTCTATTATGTTATGACAGACCAGCTAGATCTACTGTCTCTATGCCTCTATTGTACTAATGACAGACCAGCTAGATCTACTGTCTCTATTATACTATGACAGACCAGGTAGATCTACTGTCTCTATTATATTATGACAGACCAGCTAGATCTACTGTCTCTATTCTATTATGACAGACCAGGTTAAACTACAATCTCTATTATCTCATGACAGACCAGCTAGATCTACTGTCTCTATTCTATTGACAGACCAGCTAGATCTATTGTCTCAATTATAATATGACATTATGACAGACCAGCTAGATCTACTGTCTCTATTGTATTATGACAGACCAGCTAGATCTACTATCTCTATTATATTATGACAGACCAGCTAGATCTAGTGTCTCTATTATATTATGACAGACCAACTAAATCTACTGTCTCTATTATATTTTGACAGACCAGGTAGATCTACTGTCTCTATTATATTATGACAGACCAGCTAGATCTACTGTCTCTATTATATTATGACAGACCAGGTAGATCTACTGTCTCTATTATATTATGACAGACCAGCTAGATCTACTGTCTCTATTATATTTTGACAGACCAGGTAGATCTACTGTCCCTATTATACTATGACAGACCAGCTAGATCTACTGTCTCTATTATATTATGACAGACCAGCTAGATCTACTGTCTCTATTATATTATGACAGACCAGCTAGATATACTGTCTCTATTATAAAATGACAGACCAGCTAGATCTACTGTCTCTATTATATTATGACAGACCAGGTAGATCTACTGTCTCTATTATATTATGACAGACCAGCTAGATCTACTGTCTCTATTATAAAATGACAGACCAGCTAGATCTACTGTCTCTATTATATTATGACAGACCAGGTAGATCTACTGTCTCTATTATAAAATGACAGACCAGGTAGATATACTGTCTCTATTATATTATGACAGACCAGCTAAATCTACTGTCTCTATGTCTCTATTATGGTATGACAGAGCAGCTAAATCTACTGTCTCTATGTCTCTTTTATGGTATGACAGAGCAGCTAAATCTACTGTCTCTATTGTATTATGACAGACCAGCTAGATCTACTGTCTCTATTATATTATAACAGACCAGCTAGATCTACTGTGTCTATTATATTATGACAGACCAGCTAGATCTACTGTCTCTTCTGTATTATGACAGACCAGGTCGATATACTGTCTCTATTATATTATGACAGACCAGGCCGATATACTGTCTCTATTATATTATGACAGACCAGCTAGATCTACTGTCTCTATTATATTATGACAGACCAGCTAGATCTACTGTCTCTATTATAAAATGACAGACCAGGTAGATATACTGTCTCTATTATATTATGACAGACCAGCTAAATCTACTGTCTCTATGTCTCTATTATGGTATGACAGAGCAGCTAAATCTCCTGTCTCTATTGTATTATGACAGACCAGCTAGATCTACTGTCTCTATTGTATTATGACAGACCAGCTAGATCTACTGTCTCTATTGTATTATGACAGACCAGCTAGATCTACTGTCTCTATTATATTATGACAGGCCAGCTAGATCTACTGTCTCTTCTGTATTATGACAGACCAGGTCGATATACTGTCTCTATTATATTATGACAGACCAGGTAGATATACTGTCTCTATTATATTATGACAGACCAGCTAGATCTACTGTGTCTATTATATTATGACAGACCAGCTAGATCTACTGTCTATTATATTATGACAGACCAGCTAGATATACTGTCTATTTTATTATGACAGACCAGCTAGATCTACTGTCTCTATTATATTATGAGAGACCAGGTAGATATACCGACTCCATTATAAAATGACAGACCAGCTAGATCTATTCTCGCTATTGTATTATGACAGACCAGCTAGATCAATTGTCTCTATTATAATATGACAGACCAGCTAGATCTATTGTCTCTATTATAATATGACAGACCGGCTAGATCTACTGTCTCTATTATATTATGACAGACCAGCTAGATCTACTGTCTCTATTGTATTATGACAGACCAGCTAGATCTAGTGTCTCTATTATATTATGACAGACCAACTAAATCTACTGTCTCTATTATATTTTGACAGACCAGGTAGATCTACTGTCTCTATTATATTATGACAGACCAGCTAGATCTACTGTCTCTATTATATTTTGACAGACCAGGTAGATCTACTGTCCCTATTATACTATGACAGACCAGCTAGATCTACTGTCTCTATTATATTTTGACAGACCAGGTAGATCTACTGTCCCTATTATACTATGACAGACCAGCTAGATCTACTGTCTCTATTATATTATGACAGACCAGCTAGATCAATTGTCTCTATTATAATATGACAGACCAGCTAGATCTATTGTCTCTATTATAATATGACAGACCGGCTAGATCTACTGTCTCTATTATATTATGACAGACCAGCTAGATCTACTGTCTCTATTATATTATGACAGACCAGCTAAATCTACTGTCTCTATGTCTCTATTATGGTATGACAGAGCAGCTAAATCTACTTTCTCTATGTCTCTATTATGGTATGACAGAGCAGCTAAATCTACTGTCTCTATTGTATTATGACAGACCAGCTAGATCTACTGTCTCTATTGTATTATGATAGACCAGCTAGATCTACTGTCTCTATTATATTATAACAGACCAGCTAGATGTACTGTGTCTATTATATTATGACAGACCAGCGAGATCTACTGTCTCTTCTGTATTATGACAGACCAGGTCGATATACTGTCTCTATTATATTATGACAGACCAGGTAGATATACTGTCTCTATTATATTATGACAGACCAGCTAGATCTACTGTGTCTATTATATTATGACAGACCAGCTGGATCTACTGTCTATTATATTATGACAGACCAGCTAGATATACTGTCTATTTAATTATGACAGACCAGCTAGATCTACTGTCTCTATTGTATTATGACAGACCAGCTAGATCTACTGTCTCTATTATATTATGAGAGACCAGGTAGATATACCGACTCCATTATAAAATGACAGACCAGCTAGATCTATTCACGCTATTGTATTATGACAGACCAGCTAGATCAATTGTCTCTATTATAATATGATAGACCAGCTAGATCTATTGTCTCTTTTATAATATGACAGACCGGCTAGATCTACTGTCTCTATTATATTATGACAGACGAGCTAGATCTATTGTCTCAATTATAATATGACATTATGACAGACCAGCTAGATCTACTGTCTCTATTGTATTATGTCAGACCAGCTAGATCTACTATCTCTATTATATTATGACAGACCAGCTAGATCTACTGTCTCTATTATATTTTGACAGACCAGGTAGATCTACTGTCTCTATTATATTATGACAGACCAGCTAGATCTAATGTCTCTATTATATTATGACAGACCAGCTAGATCTACTGTCTCTATTATATTTTGACAGACCAGGTAGATCTACTGTCCCTATTATACTATGACAGACCAGCTAGATCTAGTGTCTCTATTATATTATGACAGACCAGGTAGATCTACTGTCCCTATTATACTATGACAGACCAGCTAGATCTACTGTCTCTATTATATTATGACAGACCAGCTAGATCTACTGTCTCTATTATAAAATGACAGACCAGGTAGATATACTGTCTCTATTATATTATGACAGACCAGCTAAATCTACTGTCTCTATGTCTCTATTATGGTATGACAGAGCAGCTAAATCTACTGTCTCTATGTCTCTATTATGGTATGACAGAGCAGCTAAATCTACTGTCTCTATTGTATTATGACAGACCAGCTAGATCTACTGTCTCTATTGTATTTTGACAGACCAGCTAGATCTACTGTCTCTATTATATTATAACAGACCAGCTAGATCTACTGTGTCTATTATATTATGACAGACCAGCTAGATCTACTGTCTCTTCTCTGTATTATGACAGACCAGGTCGATATACTGTCTCTATTATATTATGACAGACCAGGTCGATATACTGTCTCTATTATATTATAACAGACCAGGTAGATATACTGTCTCTATTATATTATGACAGACCAGCTAGATCTAGTGGCTCTATTATATTATGACAGACCAACTAAATCTACTGTCTCTATTATATTTTGACAGACAAGGTAGATCTACTGTCTCTATTATATTATGACAGACCAGCTAGATCTACTGTCTCTATTATATTTTGACAGACCAGGTAGATCTACTGTCTCTATTATATTATAACAGACCGGCTAGATCTACTGTGTCTATTTTATTATGACAGACCAGCTAGATCTACTGTCTCTATTGTATTATGACAGACCAGCTAGATCTACTGTCTCTATTATATTATGAGAAACCAGGTAGATATACCGACTCCATTATAAAATGACAGACCAGCTAGATCTATTCTCGCTATTGTATTATGACAGACCAGCTAGATCAATTGTCTCTATTATAATATGACAGACCAGCTAGATCTACTGTCTCTATTATATTATGACAGACCAGCTAGATCTACTGTCTCTATTGTATTATGACAGACCAGCTAGATCTACTGTCTCTTCTGTATTATGACAGACCAGGTCGATATACTGTCTCTATTATATTATGACAGACCAGCTAGATCTACTGTCTCTATTATATTATGACAGACCAGCTAGATCTACTGTCTCTATTATAATATGACAGACCAGCTAGATCTACTGTCTATTTTATTATGACAGACCAGGTAGATCTACTGTCTCTATTGTATTATCACAGACCAGCTAGATCTACTGTCTCTATTATATTTTGACAGACCAGGTAGATCTACTGTCTCTATTATATTATGACAGACCAGCTAGATCTACTGTCTCTATTATATTTTGACAGACCAGGTAGATCTACTGTCCATATTATACTATGACAGACCAGCTAGATCTACTGGCTCTATTATATTTTGACAGACCAGGTAGATCTACTGTCTCTATTATATTATGACAGACCAGCTAGATCTATTGTCTCTATTATAAAATGACAGACCAGGTAGATATACTGTCTCTATTATATTATGACAGACCAGCTAAATCTACTGTCTCTATGTCTCTATTATGGTATGACAGAGCAGCTAAATCTACTGTCTCTATGTCTCTATTATGGTATGACAGAGCAGCTAAATCTACTGTCTCTATTGTATTATGACAGACCAGCTAGATCTACTGTCTCTATTGTATTATGACAGACCAGCTAGATCTACTGTCTCTATTATATTATAACAGACCAGCTAGATCTACTGTGTCTATTATATTATGACAGACCAGCTAGATCTACTGTCTCTTCTGTATTATGACAGACCAGGTCGATATACTGTCTCTATTATATTATGACAGACCAGGTCGATATACTGTCTCTATTATATTATGACAGACAAGGTAGATATACTGTCTCTATCATATTATGACAGACCAGCTAGATCTAGTGTCTCTATTATATTATGACAGACCAACTAAATCTACTTTCTCTATTATATTTTGACAGACCAGGTCGATATACTGTCTCTATTATATTATGACAGACCAGGTCGATATACTGTCTCTATTATATTATGACAGACCAGCTAGATCTACTGTCTCTATTATATTATGACATACCAGCTAGATCTACTGTCTCTATTATAAAATGACAGACCTGTTAGATATACTGTCTCTACTATATTATGACAGACCAGCTAAATCTACTGTCTCTATTGTATTATGACAGACCAGCTAGATCTACTGTCTCTATTGAATTATGACAGACCAGCTAGATCTACAGTCTCTATTATATTATAACAGACCAGCTAGATCTACTGTGTCTATTATATTATGACAGACCAGCTAGATCTACTGTCTCTTCTGTATTATGACAGACCAGCTAGATATACTGTCTCTATTATATTATGACAGACCAGCTAGATCTACTGTGTCTATTATATTATGACAGACCAGCTAGATCTACTGTCTCTATTATATTATAACAGACCAGGTAGATCTACTGTCTCTATTATATTATGACAGACCAGCTAGATCTACTGTCTCTATTCTATTTTGACAGACCAGGTAGATCTACTGTCCCTATTATACTATGACAGACCAGCTAGATCTACTGTCTCTATTATATTATGACAGACCAGCTAGATCTATAATATATGCCATTTAGCAGACGCTTTTATCCAAAGCGACTTACAGTCATGTGTGCATACATTCTACGTCCCGGGAATCGAACCCACTACCCTGGCGTTACAAGCGCCATGCTCTACCAACTGAGCTACAGAAGGACCAGTAGGATCTACTTTCTCTATTATATTATAACAGACCAGCTAGATCTACTGTGTCTATTATATTATGACAGACCAGCTAGATCTACTGTCTCTTCTGTATTATGACAGACCAGGTCGATATACTGTCTCTATTATATTATGACAGACCAGGTAGATATACTGTCTCTATTATATTATGACAGACCAGGTCAATATACTGTCTCTATTATATTATGACAGAGCAGGTAGATATACTGTCTCTATTATATTATGACAGACCAGCTAGATCTACTGTGTCTATTATATTATGACAGACCAGCTAGATGTACTGTCTATTATATTATGACAGACCAGCTAGATCTACTGTCTATTTCATTATGACAGACCAGCTAGATCTACTGTCTCTATTGTATTATGACATACCAGCTAGATCTACTGTCTCTATTATATTATGAGAGACCAGGTAGATATACCGACTCCATTATAAAATGACAGACCAGCTAGATCTATTCTCGCTATTGTATTGTTTATTTATTTTTTTATTTTTTTATTTCACCTTTATTTAACCAGGTAGGCTAGTTGAGAACAAGTTCTCATTTGCAACTGCGACCTGGCCAAGATAAAGCATAGCAGTGTGAACAGACAACACAGAGTTACACATGGAGTAAACAATTAGCAAGTCAATAACACAGTAGAAAAAATGGGCAGTCTATATACAATGTGTGCAAAAGGCATAAGGAGGTAGGCGAATAATACAATTTTGCAGATTAACACTGGAGTGATAAATGATCAAATGGTCATGTACAGGTAGAGATATTGGTGTGCAAAAGAGCAGAAAAGTAAATAAATAAAAACAGTATAAAAACAGTAATGGAATGAGGTAGGTGTAAATGGGTGAGCTATTTACCTATAGACTATGTACAGCTGCAGCGATTGGTTAGCTGCTCGGATAGCTGATGTTTGAAGTTGGTGAGGAGATAAAAGTCTCCAACTTCAGCGATTTTGCAGTCGTTCCAGTCACAGGCAGCAGAGTACTGGAACGAAAGGCGGCCAAATGAGGTGTTGGCTTTAGGGATGATCAGTGAGATACACCTGCTGGAGCGCGTGCTACGGATGGGTGTTGCCATCGTGACCAGTGAGCTGAGATAAGGCGGAGCTTTACCTAGCATGGACTTGTAGATGACCTGGAGCCAGTGGGTCTGGCGACGAATATGTAGTGAGGGCCAGCCGACTAGAGCATACAAGTCGCAGTGGTGGGTGGTATAAGGTGCTTTAGTGACAAAACGGATGGCACTGTGATAGACTGCATCCAGTTTGCTGAGTAGAGTGTTGGAAGCCATTTTGTAGATGACATCGCCGAAGTCGAGGATCGGTAGGATAGTCAGTTTTACTAGGGTAAGCTTGGCAGCGTGAGTGAAGGAGGCTTTGTTGCGGAATAGAAAGCCGACTTTGGATTTGATTTTTGATTGGAGATGTTTGATGTGAGTCTGGAAGGAGAGTTTGCAGTCTAGCCAGACACCTAGGTACTTATAGATGTCCACATATTCAGGTTGGAACCATCCAGGGTGGTGATGCTAGTCGGGCATGCGGGTGCAGGCAGCGATCGGTTGAAAAGCATGCATTTGGTTTTACTCGCGTTTAAGAGCAGTTGGAGGCCACGGAAGGAGTGCTGTATGGCATTGAAGCTCGTTTGGAGGTTTGATAGCACAGTGTCCAATGACGGACCGAAAGTATATAGAATGGTGACGTCTGCGTAGAGGTGGATCAGGGAATCGCCCGCAGCAAGAGCAACATCATTGATATATACAGAGAAAGAGTCGGCCCGAGAATTGAACCCTGTGGCACCCCATAGAGACTGCCAGAGGACCGGACAGCATGCCCTCTGATTTGACACACTGAACTCTGTCTGCAAAGTAATTGGTGAACCAGGCAAGGCAGTCATCCGAAAACCGAGGCTGTTGAGTCTGCCGATAAGAATTTGGTGATTGACAGAGTCGAAAGCCTTGGCGAGGTCGATGAAGACGGCTGCACAGTACTGTCTTTTATCGATGGCGGTTATGATATCATTTAGTACCTTGAGTGTGGCTGAGGTGCACCCGTGACCGGCTCGGAAACCAGATTGCACAGCGGAGAAGGTACGGTGGGATTCGAGATGGTCAGTGACCTGTTTGTTGACTTGGCTTTCGAAGACCTTAGATAGGCAGGGCAGGATGGATATAGGTCTATAGCAGTTTGGGTCCAGGGTGTCTCCCCCTTTGAAGAGGGGGATGACTGCGGCAGCTTTCAATCCTTGGGGATCTCAGACGATATGAAAGAGAGGTTGAACAGGCTGGTAATAGGGGTTGCGACAATGGCGGCAGATAGTTTCAGAAATAGCGGAAATTATGACAGACGAGCTAGATCAATTGTCTCTATTATAATATGACAGACCAGCTAGATCCACTGTCTCTATTATAATATGACAGACCAGCTAGATCTACTGTCTCTATTATATTATGACAGACCAGCTAGATCTACTGTCTCTATTGTATTATGACAGACCAGCTAGATCTACTATCTCTATTATATTATGACAGACCAGCTAGATCTAGTGTCTCTATTATATTATGACAGACCAACTAAATCTACTGTCTCTATTATATTTTGACAGACCAGGTAGATCTACTGTCTCTATTATATTATGACAGACCAGCTAGATCTACTGTCTCTATTATATTTTGACAGACCAGCTAGATCTACTGTCCCTATTATACTATGACAGACCAGCTAGATCTACTGTCTCTATTATATTATGACAGACCAGCTAGATCTATTGTCTCTATTATAATATGACATTATGACAGACCAGCTAGATCTACTGTCTCTATTGTATTATGACAGACCAACTAAATCTACTGTCTCTATTATATTTTGACAGACCAGGTAGATCTACTGTCTCTATTATATTATGATCGTAGCTAGCTACATAGCTAGCTACATAGCCGTCTTTGTATCAAAGATAATTGTGTAGTCTAGAGCGATTTTCTAGGTTAGCTAGCCAGCTATTGTCGTTCTTTTAACGCAACGTAACGTAATCAACACTGCTAGCTAGCCAGCTAGCCCCCGAATAGCAGCACTGTAGAAACTATTACACTCAACGTAACGACTTGATTAGTGTAGTGTCAACAACGCAGCCACTGCCAGCTAGCCTACAAAGTCAACAACGCAGCCACTGCCAGCTAGCCTACTTCAGCAGTACTGTATCATTTTAATCATTTTAGTCAATAAGATTCTTGCTACGTCAGCTTAACTTTCTGAACATTCGAGACGTGTAGTCCACTTGTCATTCCAATCTCCTTGCATTAGCGTAGCCTCTTCTGTGGCCTGTCAACTATGTGTCTGTCTATCCCTGTTCTCTCCTCTCTGCACAGACCATACAAACGCTCCACACCGCGTGGCCGCGGCCACCTAATCTGGTGGTCCCAGCGCGCACGACCCACGTGGAGTTCCAGGTCTCCGGTAGCCTCTGGAACTGCCGATCTGCGGCCAACAAGGCAGAGTTCATCTCAGCCTATGCCTCCCTCCAGTCCCTCGACTTCTTGGCACTGACGGAAACATGGATCACCACAGATAACACTGCTACTCCTACTGCTCTCTCTTCGTCCGCCCACGTGTTCTCGCACACCCGAGAGCTTCTGGTCAGCGGGGTGGTGGCACCGGGATCCTCATCTCTCCCAAGTGGTCATTCTCTCTTTCTCCCTTACCCATCTGTCTATCGCCTCCTTTGAATACCATGCTGTCACAGTTACCAGCCCTTTCAAGCTTAACATCCTTATCATTTATCGCCCTCCAGGTCCCCTCGGAGAGTTCATCAATGAGCTTGATGCCTTGATAAGCTCCTTTCCTGAGGACGGCTCACCTCTCACATTTCTGGCCGACTTTAACCTCCCCATGTCTACCTTTGACTCATTCCTCTCTGCCTCCTTCTTTCCACTCCTCTCCTCTTTTGACCTCACCCTCTCACCTTCCCCCCTACTCACAAGGCAGGCAATACGCTCGACCTCATCTTTACTAGATGCTGTTCTTCCACTAACCTCATTGCAACTCCCCTCCAAGTCTCCGACCACTACCTTGTATCCTTTTCCCTCTCGCTCTCATCCAACACTTCCCACACTGCCCCTACTCGGATGGTATCGCGCCGTCCCAACCTTCGCTCTCTCTCCCCCGCTACTCTCTCCTCTTCCATCCTATCATCTCTTCCCTCTGCTCAAACCTTCTCCAACCTATCTCCTGATTCTGCCTCCTCAACCCTCCTCTCCTCCCCTTTCTGCATCCTTCGACTCTCTATGTCCCCTATCCACCAGGCCGGCTCGGGCCTCCCCTCCCGCTCCGTGGCTCGACGACTCATTGCGAGCTCACAGAACAGGGCTCCGGGCAGCCGAGCGGAAATGGAGGAAAACTCGCCTCCCTGCGGACCTGGCATCCTTTCACTCCCTCCTCTCTACATTTTCCTTCTCTGTCTCTGCTGCTAAAGCCACTTTCTACCACTCTAAATTCCAAGCATCTGGCTCTAACCCTAGGAAGCTCTTTGCCACCTTCTCCTCCCTCCTGAATCCTCCTCCCCTCCCCCTCCTCCCTCTCTGCAGATGACTTCGTCAACCATTTTGAAAAGAAAGTCGACGACATCCGATCCTCGTTTGCTAAGTCAAACGACACAGCTGGTTCTGCTCACACTGCCCTACCCTATGCTCTGACCTCTTTCTCCCCTCTCTCTCCAGATGAAATCTCGCGTCTTGTGACGGCCGGCCGCCCAACAACCTGCCCGCTTGACCCTATCCCCTCCTCTCTTCTCCAGACCATTTCCGGAGACCTTCTCCCTTACCGCTCATCAACTCATCCCTGACCGCTGGCTACGTCCCTTCCGTCTTCAAGAGAGCGAGAGTTGCACCCCTTCTGAAAAAACCTACACTCGATCCCTCCGATGTCAACAACTACAGACCAGTATCCCTTCTTTCTTTTCTCTCCAAAACTCTTGAACGTGCCGTCCTTGGCCAGCTCTCCCGCTATCTCTCTCAGAATGACCTTCTTGATCCAAATCAGTCAGATTTCAAGACTAGTCATTCAACTGAGACTGCATCACGGAGGCGCTCCGCACTGCTAAAGCTAACTCTCTCTCCTCTGCTCTCATCCTTCTAGACCTATCGGCTGCCTTCGATACTGTGAACCATCAGATCCTCCTCTCCACCCTCTCCGAGTTGGGCATCTCCGGCGCGGCCCACGCTTAGATTGCGTCCTACCTGACAGGTCGCTCCTACCAGGTGGAGTGGCGAGAATCTGTCTCCTCACCACGCGCTCTCACCACTGGTGTCCCCAGGGCTCTGTTCTAGGCCCTCTCCTATTCTCACCAAGTCACTTGGCTCTGTCATAACCTCACATGGTCTCTCCTATCATTGCTATGCAGACGACACACAATTAATCTTCTCCTTTCCCCCTTCTGATGACCAGGTGGCGAATCGCATCTCTGCATGTCTGGCAGACATATCAGTGTGGATGACGGATCACCACCTCAAGCTGAACCTCGGCAAGACGGAGCTGCTCTTCCTCCCGGGAAGGACTGCCCGTTCCATGATCTCGCCATCACGGTTGACAACTCCATTGTGTCCTCCTCCCAGAGCGCTAAGGACCTTGGCGTGATCCTGGACAACAAACACCCTGTCGTTCTCAACTAACATCAAGGCGGTGGCTCGTTCCTGTAGGTTCATGCTCTACAACATCCGCAGAGTACGACCCTGCCTCACACAGGAAGCGGCGCAGGTCCTAATCCAGGCACTTGTCATCTCCCGTCTGGATTACTGCAACTCGCTGTTGGCTGGGCTCCCTGCCTGTGCCATTAAACCCCTACAACTCATCCAGAACGCCGCAGCCCGTCTGGTGTTCAACCTTCCCAAGTTCTCTCACGTCACCCCGCTCCTCCGCTCTCTCCACTGGCTTCCAGTTGAAGCTCGCATCCGCTACAAGACCATGGTGATTGCCTATGGAGCTGTGAGGGGAACGGCACCTCAGTACCTCCAGGCTCTGATCAGGCCCTACACCCAAACAAGGGCACTGCGTTCATCCACCTCTGGCCTGCTCGCCTCCCTACCACTGAGGAAGTACAGTTCCCGCTCAGCCAGTCAAAACTGTTCGCTGCTCTGGCCCCCAATGGTGGAACAAACTCCCTCACGACGCCAGGACAGCGGAGTCAATCACCACCTTCCGGAGACACCTGAAACCCCACCTCTTTAAGGAATACCTAGGATAGGATAAAGTAATCCTTCTCACCCCCTTAAAAGATTTAGATGAACTATTGTAAAGTGGCTGTTCCACTGGATGTCTTAAGGTGAATGCACCAATTTGTAAGTCGCTCTGGATAAGAGCGTCTGCTAAATGACTTAAATGTAAATGTAAATGTAAATGACAGACCAGCTAGATCTACTGTCTCTATTATATTATGACAGACCAGCTAGATCTACTGTCTCTATTATATTATGACAGACCAGCTAGATCTACTGTCTCTATTATATTATGACAGACCAGCTAGATCTACTGTCTCTATTATAAAATGACAGACCAGGTAGATATACTGTCTCTATTATATTATGACAGACCAGCTAAATCTACTGTCTCTATTGTATTATGACAGACCAGCTAGATCTACTGTCTCTATTGTATTATGACAGACCAGCTAGATCTACTGTGTCTATTATATTATAACAGACCAGCTAGATCTACTGTGTCTATTATATTATGACAGACCAGCTAGATCTACTGTCTCTATTATATTATAACAGACCAGGTAGATCTACTGTCTCTATTATATTATGACAGACCAGCTAGATCTACTGTCTCTATTATATTTTGACAGACCAGGTAGATCTACTGTCCCTATTATACTATGACAGACCAGCTAGATCTACTGTCTCTATTATATTATGACAGACCAGCTAGATCTACTGTGTCTATTATATTATGACAGACCAGCTAGATCTACTGTCTCTTCTGTATTATGACAGACCAGGTCGATATACTGTCTCTATTATATTATGACAGACCAGGTATTATTCAACCATGCTGGGTCATTTATGAACATTTGAACATCTTGGCCACGTTCTGTTATAATCTCCACCCGGCACAGCCAAAGAGGACTGGCCACCCCACATATGCTCTCTCTAATTCTCTCTTTCTTTCTCTCTCTCTCGGAGGACCTGAGCCCTAGGACAGTGCCCCAGGACTACCTGACATGATGGCTCCTTGCTGTCCCCATTCCACCTGACTGCTGCTGCTCCAGTTTCAACTGTTCTGCCTTATCATTATTCGACCATGCTGGTCATTTATGAACATTTGAACATCTTGGTCATGTTCTGTTATAATCTCTACCCGGCACAGCCAGAAGAGGACTGGCCACCCCACATAGCCCGGTTCCTCTCTAGGTTTCTTCCTAGGTTTTGGCCTTTCTAGGGAGTTTTTCCTAGCCACCGTGCTTTTACACCTGCATTGTTTGCTGTTTGGGGTTTTAGGCTGGGTTTCTGTACAGCACTTTGAGATATCAGCTGATGTACGAAGGGCTATATAAATACATTTGATTTGATTTGATTTGATCTATTATATTATGACAGACCAGGTCGATATACTGTCTCTATTATATTATGACAGAGCAGGTAGATATACTGTCTCTATTATATTATGACAGACCAGCTAGATCTACTGTGTCTATTATATTATGACAGACCAACTAAATCTACTGTCTCTATTGTATTATGACAGACCAGCTAGATCTACTGTCTCTATTATATTATGACAGACCAGCTAGATCCACTGTCTCTATTATAATATGACAGACCAGCTAGATCTACTGTCTCTATTATATTATGACAGACCAGCTAGATCTACTGTCTCTATTGTATTATGACAGACCAGCTAGATCTACTATCTCTATTATATTATGACAGACCAGCTAGATCTAGTGTCTCTATTATATTATGACAGACCAACTAAATCTACTGTCTCTATTATATTTTGACAGACCAGGTAGATCTACTGTCTCTATTATATTATGACAGACCAGCTAGATCTACTGTCTCTATTATATTTTGACAGACCAGGTAGATCTACTGTCCCTATTATACTATGACAGACCAGCTAGATCTACTGTCTCTATTATATTTTGACAGACCAGGTAGATATACTGTCTCTATTATATTATGAAAGACCAGCTAAATCTACTGTCTCTATGTCTCTATTATGGTATGACAGAGCAGCTAAATCTACTGTCTCTATTGTATTATGACAGACCAGCTAGATCTACTGTCTCTTCTGTATTATGACAGACCAGGTCGATATACTGTCTCTATTATATTATGACAGACCAGGTCGATATACTGTCTCTATTATATTATGATAGACCAGCCAGATCTACTGTGTCTATTATATTATGACAGACCAGCTAGATTTACTGTCTATTATATTATGACAGACCAGCTAGATATACTGTCTATTTTATTATGACAGACCAGCTAGATCTACTGTCTCTATTGTATTATGACAGACTAGCTAGATCTACTGTCTCTATTATATTATGAGAGACCAGGTAGATATACCGACTCCATTATAAAATGACAGACCAGCTAGATCTATTCTCGCTATTGTATTATGACAGACCAGCTAGATCAATTGTCTCTATTATAATATGACAGACCAGCTAGATCTACTGTCTCTATTATAATATGACAGACCGGCTAGATCTACTGTCTCTATTATATTATGACAGACCAGCTAGATCTATTGTCTCAATTATAATATGACATTATGACAGACCAGCTAGATCTACTATTTCTATTATATTATGACAGACCAGCTACATCTAGTGTCTCTATTATATTATGACAGACCAACTAAATCTACTGTCTCTATTATATTTTGACAGACCAGGTAGATCTACTGTCTCTATTATATTATGACAGACCAGCTAGATCTACTGTCTCTATTATATTATGACAGACCAGCTAGATCTACTGGCTCTATTATATTATGACAGACCAGCTAGATCTACTGTCTCTTCTGTATTATGACAGACCAGGTCGATATACTGTCTCTATTATATTATGACAGACCAGCTAGATATACTGTCTATTTCATTATGACAGACCAGCTAGATCTACTGTCTCTATTGTATTATGACAGACCAGCTACATCTACTGTCTCTATTATATTATGAGAGACCAGGTAGATATACCGACTCCATTATAAAATGACAGACCAGCTAGATCTATTCTCGCTATTGTATTATGACAGACGAGCTAGATCAATTGTCTCTATTATAATATGACAGACCAGCAAGATCCACTGTCTCTATTATAATATGACAGACCAGCTAGATCTACTGTCTCTATTGTATTATGACAGACCAGCTAGATCTACTGTCTCTATTATA
Organism: Oncorhynchus keta; assembly: GCF_023373465.1. Taxonomy (NCBI): domain Eukaryota; kingdom Metazoa; phylum Chordata; class Actinopteri; order Salmoniformes; family Salmonidae; genus Oncorhynchus; species Oncorhynchus keta. The sequence goes on from NW_026288290.1 coordinate 28,631, forward strand.
AAATGACAGACCAGGTAGATATACTGTCTCTATTATATTATGACAGACCAACTACATCTACTGTCTCTATTATATTTTGACAGACCAGGTAGATATACTGTCTCTATTATATTATGACAGACCAGCTAGATCTGCTGTCCCTATTATACTATGACAGACCAGCTAGATCTACTGTCTCTATTATATTATGACAGACCAGCTAGATCTACTGTCTCTATTATAAAATGACAGACCAGGTAGATATACTGTCTCTATTATATTATGACAGACCAGCTAACACTACTGTCTCTATGTCTCTATTATGGTATGACAGACCAGCTAAATCTACTGTCTCTATTGTATTATGACAGACCAGCTAGATCTACTGTCTCTATTGTATTATGACAGACCAGCTAGATCTACTGTCTCTATTATATTATGAGAGACCAGGTAGATATACAGACTCCATTATAAAATGACAGACCAGCTAGATCTATTCTCGCTATTGTATTATGACAGACCAGCTAGATAAATTGTCTCTATTATAATATGACAGACCAGCTAGATCTACTGTCTCTATTATATTATGACAGACCAGCTAGATCTATTGTCTCTATTATAATATGACATTATGACAGACCAGCTAGATCTACTGTCTCTATTGTATTATGACAGACCAGCTAGATCTACTATCTCTATTATATTATGACAGACCAGCTAGATCTAGTGTCTCTATTATATTATGACAGACCAACTAAATCTACTGTCTCTATTATATTTTGACAGACCAGGTAGATCTACTGTCTCTATTATATTATGACAGACCAGCTAGATCTACTGTCTCTATTATATTTTGACAGACCAGGTAGATCTACTGTCCCTATTATACTATGACAGACCAGCTAGATCTACTGTCTCTATTATATTATGACAGACCAGCTAGATCTACTGTCTCTATTATATTATGACAGACCAGCTAGATCTATTGTCTCTATTATAAAATGACAGACCAGGTAGATATACTGTCTCTATTACATTATGAAAGACCAGCTAAATCTACTGTCTCTATGTCTCTATTATGCTATGACAGACCAGCTAAATCTACTGTCTCTATTGTATTATGACAGACCAGCTAGATCTACTGTCTCTATTATATTATGACAGACCAGCTAGATCTACTGTCTCTATTATATTTTGACAGACCAGGTAGATCTACTGTCCCTATTATACTATGACAGACCAGCTAGATCTACTGTCTCTATTATATTATGACAGACCAGCTAGATCTACTGTCTCTATTATATTATGACAGACCAGCTAGATCTACTGTCTCTATTATATTATGACAGACCAGCTAGATCTACTGTCTCTATTATAAAATGACAGACCAGGTAGATATACTGTCTCTATTATATTATGACAGACATGCTAAATCTACTGTCTCTATGTCTCTATTATGGTATGACAGAGCAGCTAGATCTACTGTCTCTATTGTATTATCACAGACCAGCTAGATCTACTGTGTCTATTATATTATGACAGACCAGCTAGATCTACTGTCTCTTCTGTATTATGACATACCAGGTCGATATACTGTCTCTATTATATTATGACAGACCAGGTCGATATACTGTCTCTATTATATTATGACAGACCAGGTAGATATACTGTCTCTATTATATTATGACAGACCAGCTAGATCTACTGTGTCTATTATATTATGACAGACCAGCTAGATCTACTGTCTCTTCTGTATTATGACAGACCAGGTCGATATACTGTCTCTATTATATTATGACAGACCAGGTAGATATACTGTGTCTATTATATTATGACAGACCAGCTAGATCTACTGTCTATTATATTATGACAGACCAGCTAGATATACTGTCTATTTTATTATGACAGACCAGCTAGATCTACTGTCTCTATTATATTATGAGAGACCAGGTAGATATACCGACTCCATTATAAAATGACAGACCAGCTAGATCTATTCTCGCTATTGTATTATGACAGACCAGCTAGATCAATTGTCTCTATTATAATATGACAGACCAGCTAGATCTACTGTCTCTATTATAATATGACAGACCGGCTAGATCTACTGTCTCTATTATATTATGACAGACCAGCTAGATCTATTGTCTCTATTATAATATGACATTATGACAGACCAGCTAGATCTACTGTCTCTATTGTATTATGACAGACCAGCTAGATCTACTGTCTCTATTATATTATTACAGACCAGGTAGATCTACTGTCTCTATGTCTCTATTATGGTATGACAGACCAGCTAATCTACTGTCTCTATTGTATTATGACAGACCAGCTAGATCTACTGTCTCTATTGTATTATGACAGACCAGCTAGATCTACTGTCTCTATTATATTATGAGAGACCAGGTAGATATACAGACTCCATTATAAAATGACAGACCAGCTAGATCTATTCTCGCTATTGTATTATGACAGACCAGCTAGATAAATTGTCTATATTATAATATGACAGACCAGCTAGATCTAGTGTCTCTATTATATTATGACAGACCAACTAAATCTACTGTCTCTATTATATTATGACAGACCAACTAAATCTACTGACTCTATTATATTTTGACAGACCAGGTAGATCTACTGTCTCTATTATATTATGACAGACCAGCTAGATCTACTGTCTCTATTATATTTTGACAGACCAGGTAGATCTACTGTCCCTATTATACTATGACAGACCAGCTAGATCTACTGTCTCTATTATATTATGACAGACCAGCTAGATCTACTGTCTCTATTATATTATGACAGACCAGCTAGATCTACTGTCTCTATTATAAAATGACAGACCAGGTAGATATACTGTCTCTATTATATTATGACAGACCAGCTAAATCTACTGTCTCTATGTCTCTATTATGGTATGACAGAGCAGCTAAATCTACTGTCTCTATTGTATTATGACAGACCAGCTAGATCTATTGTCTCAATTATAATATGACATTATGACAGACCAGCTAGATCTACTGTCTCTATTATACTATGACAGACCAGCTAGATCTACTGTCTCTATTATATTATGACAGACCAGCTAGATCTACTGTCTCTATGTCTCTATTATGGTATGACAGACCAGCTAAATCTACTGTCTCTATTGTATTATGACAGACCAGCTAGATCTACTGTCTCTATTGTATTATGACAGACCAGCTAGATGTACTGTCTCTATTATATTATGAGAGACCAGGTAGATATACAGACTCCATTATAAAATGACAGACCAGCTAGATCTATTCTCGCTATTGTATTATGACAGACCAGCTAGATATACTGTCTCTATTATATTATGACAGACCAGCTAGATCTAGTGTCTCTATTATATTATGACAGACCAACTAAATCTACTGTCTCTATTATATTATGACAGACCGGCTAGATCTACTGTCTCTATTATATTATGACAGACCAGCTAGATCTATTGTCTCAATTATAATATGACATTATGACAGACCAGCTAGATCTACTGTCCCTATTATACTATGACAGACCAGCTAGATCTACTGTCTCTATTATATTATGACAGACCAGCTAGATCTACTGTCTCTATGTCTCTATTATGGTATGACAGACCAGCTAAATCTACTGTCTCTATTGTATTATGACAGACCAGCTAGATCTACTGTCTCTATTGTATTATGACAGACCAGCTAGATCTACTGTCTCTATTATATTATGAGAGACCAGGTAGATATACAGACTCCATTATAAAATGACAGACCAGCTAGATCTATTCTCGCTATTGTATTATGACAGACCAGCTAGATAAATTGTCTCTATTATAATATGACAGACCAGCTAGATCTAGTGTCTCTATTATATTATGACAGACCAACTAAATCTACTGTCACTATTATATTATGACAGACCAACTAAATCTACTGTCTCTATTATATTTTGACAGACCAGGTAGATCTACTGTCTCTATTATATTATGACAGACCAGCTAGATCTACTGTCTCTATTATATTTTGACAGACCAGGTAGATCTACTGTCCCTATTATACTATGACAGACCAGCTAGATCTACTGTCTCTATTATATTATGACAGACCAGCTAGATCTACTGTCTCTATTATAAAATGACAGACCAGGTAGATATACTGTCTCTATTATATTATGAAAGACCAGCTAAATCTACTGTCTCTATGTCTCTATTATGCTATGAGAGACCAGCTAAATCTACTGTCTCTATTGTATTATGACAGACCAGCTAGATCTACTGTCTCTATTATATTATAACAGACCAGCTAGATCTACTGTGTCTATTATATTATGACAGACCAGCTAGATCTACTGTCTCTTCTGTATTATGACAGACCAGGTCGATATACTGTCTCTATTATATTATGACAGACCAGGTAGATATACTGTCTCTATTATATTATGACAGACCAGGTCGATATACTGTCTCTATTATATTATGACAGACCAGCTAGATCTACTGTCTATTATATTATGACAGACCAGCTAGATCTACTGTCTATTTCATTATGACAGAGCAGCTAGATCTACTGTCTCTATTGTATTATGACAGACCAGCTAGATCTACTGTCTCTATTATATTATGAGAGACCAGGTAGATATACCGACTCCATTATAAAATGACAGACCAGATCTATTCTCGCTATTGTATTATGACAGACCAGCTAGATCAATTGTCTCAATTATAATATGACAGACCAGCTAGATCTACTGTCTCTATTATAATATGACAGACCGGCTAGATCTACTGTCTCTATTATATTATGACAGACCAGCTAAATCTACTGTCTCTATTGTATTATGACAGACCAGCTAGATCTACTGTCTCTATTGTATTATGACAGACCAGCTAGATCTACTGTCTCTATTATATTATGAGAGACCAGGTAGATATACAGACTCCATTATAAAATGACAGACCAGCTAGATCTATTCTCGCTATTGTATTATGACAGACCAGCTAGATAAATTGTCTCTATTATAATATGACAGACCAGCTAGATCGAGTGTCTCTATTATATTATGACAGACCAACTAAATCTACTGTCTCTATTATATTATGACAGACCAACTAAATCTACTGACTCTATTATATTTTGACAGACCAGGTAGATCTACTGTCTCTATTATATTATGACAGACCAGCTAGATCTACTGTCTCTATTATATTTTGACAGACCAGGTAGATCTACTGTCCTATTATACTATGACAGACCAGCTAGATCTACTGTCTCTATTATATTATGACAGACCAGCTAGATCTACTGTCTCTATTATATTATGACAGACCAGCTAGATCTACTGTCTATTAAAAATGACAGACCAGCTAGATCTACTGTCTCTATTATATTATGAAAGACCAGCTAAATCTACTGTCTCTATGTCTCTATTATGCTATGACAGACCAGCTAAATCTACTGTCTCTATTGTATTATGACAGACCAGCTAGATCTACTGTCTCTATTGTATTATCACAGACCAGCTAGATCTACTGTCTCTATTATATTATGACAGACCAGCCAGATCTACTGTGTCTATTATATTATCACAGACCAGCTAGATCTAGTGTCTCTATTATATTATGACAGACCAGCCAGATCTACTGTGTCTATTATATTATGACAGACCAGCTAGATCTACTGTCTATTATATTATGACAGACCAGCTAGATATACTGTCTATTTTATTATGACAGACCAGCTAGATCTACTGTCTCTATTGTATTATGACAGACCAGCTAGATCTACTGTCTCTATTATATTATGAGAGACCAGGTAGATATACCGACTCCATTATAAAATGACAGACCAGCTAGATCTATTCTCGCTATTGTATTATGACAGACCAGCTAGATCAATTGTCTCTATTATAATATGACAGACCAGCTAGATCTACTGTCTCTATTATAATATGACAGACCGGCTAGATCTACTGTCTCTATTATATTATGACAGACCAGCTAGATCTATTGTCTCAATTATATTATGACAGACCAGCTAGATCTACTGTCTCTATTATATTATGACAGACCAGCTAGATCTACTGTCTATTTTATTATGACAGACCAGCTAGATCTAGTGTCTCTATTATATTATGACAGACCAACTAAATATACTGTCTCTATTATATTTTGACAGACCAGGTAGATCTACTGTCTCTATTATATTATGACAGACCAGCTAGATCTACTCTCTCTATTATAAAATGACAGACGAGGTAGATATACTGTCTCTATTATATTATGACAGACCAGCTAAATCTACTGTCTCTATTGTATTATGACAGACCAGCTAGATCTACTGTCTCTATTGTATTATGACAGACCAGCTAGATCTACTGTCTCTATTATATTATAACAGACCAGCTAGATCTACTGTGTCTATTATATTATGACAGACCAGCTAGATCTACTGTCTCTTCTGTATTATGACAGACCAGGTCGATATACCGTCTCTATTATATTATGACAGACCAGGTCGATATACTGTCTCTATTATATTATGACAGACCAGCTAGATCTACAGTGTCTATTATATTATGACAGACCAGCTAGATCTACTGTCTATTATATTATGACAGACCAGCTAGATATACAGTGTCTATTATATTATGACAGACCAGGTAGATCTACTGTCTCTATTGTATTATGACAGACCAGCTAGATCTACTGAATCTATTATATTATGAGAGACCATGTAATGAGTTTCCTCCTCTTCTTCCGAAGAGGAGAGGCGAAACGGATCAGAGGACCAATACGCGGCGTGGTAATTTTCCATGGTACTTCTTTAATGCTTTAAGGTACACATGAACAAACTAACAAAACAAGAAAACGTGAAAACTCAAATTACAGTCCTATCTGGTGCATACACAAAGACAGGAAACAATCACCCACAAACACACAGTGAAACCCAGGCCACCTAAGTATGATTCTCAATCAGAGACAACTAACGACACCTGCCTCTGATTGAGAACCATACTAGGCCGAAACATAGAAATTCCCAAAACCTAGACAAACAAACATAGACTGCCCACCCAACTCACGCCCTGACCATACTAACTAAACACAAAACACAGAAAATAAAGGTCAGAACGTGACAGTACCCCCAAAGGTGCGGACTCCGGCCGCAAAACCTTGACCTATAGGGGAGGGTCTGGGTGGGCATCTGTCCGCGGTGGCGGTTCTGGCGCGGGACGCGGACCCCACTTCACCATTGTCTTTGTCCGCCTCCGTGGCTTTCTCACCATGGCAACCCCTCTCATGACCCCACTGGACAGAGGGGCAGCTCGGGACAGAGGGGCAGAAGCTCTGGACAGAGGGACAGGGGCTCTGGACAGAGGGACAGGGGCTCTGGACAAGGGACAGGGGCTCTGGCGCCTCTGGGCTGAGGGGCTCTGGCGCCTCTGGGCTGAGGGGCTCTGGCGCCTCTGGGCTGAGGGCTCTGGCGCCTCTGGGCTGAGGGGCTCTGGCGCCTCTGGGCTGAGGGGCTCCGGCAGCGGCGCCGGACAGGCGGGACGCTCCGGCAGCGGCGCCGGACAGGCGGGAGGCTCCGGCAGCGGCGCCGGACAGGAGGGACGCTCCGGCAGCGGCGCCAGACAGGCGGGACGCTCCGGCAGCGGCGCCAGACAGGCGGGACGCTCCAGCAGCGCGCCGGACAGGCGGGGCGCTCCGGCAGCAGCGCCGGACAGGCGGGAGGCTCCGGCAGCAGCGCCGGACAGGCGGGAGGCTCCGGCAGCGGCGCCGGACAGGCGGAGGCTCCGGCAGCGGCGCCGGACAGGCGGGAGGCTCCGGACAGGCGGGAGGCTCCGGCAGCGGCGCCGGACAGGCGGGAGGCTCCGGCAGCGCGCCGGACAGGCGGGAGGCTCCGGCAGCGGCGCCGGACAGGCGGGAGGCTCCCGGCAGCGGCGCCGGACAGGCGGGAGCACCTGCAGAGAGGAGACAGAGAGACAGCCTGGTGCGTGGAGCTGCTACAGGAGGCAGCGGCGCCGGACAGGCGGGACGCTCCAGCAGCGGCGCCGGACAGGCGGGAGGCTCCGGCAGCGGCGCCGGACAGGCGGGAGGCTCCGGCAGTGGCGCCGGACAGGCGGGAGGCTCCGGCAGCGGCGCCGGACAGGCGGGAGGCTCCGGACAGGCGGGAGGCTCCGGCAGCGGCGCCGGACAGGCGGGGAGGCTCCGGCAGCGGCGCCGGACAGGCGGGAGGCTCCGGCAGCGGCGCCGGACAGGCGGGAACGCTCCGGCAGCGGCGCCGGACAGGCGGGAGCACCTGCAGGGAGGAGACTGAGAGACAGCCTGGTGCGTGGGGCTGCCACAGGAACTACCAGGCTGGGGAGACTTTCAGGAGGCTTGGTGTTAGGAGGAGCCTGAAAGACCGGGCTGTGGGGGAGCACTGGAGCTCTGGTGCGCACCTTGGCACCACTTCCCCAGGCTGGACAACTACTCGAGCCCGGACCCTCAAGGGTGCAGGCACAGGTTGAACCGGGCTGTGGGTAAGCACGGGAGATCTAGTGCTTACTACACGCACCTCTCCCCTAGGCTCCCTCCCACAGTTGCCGGTACGAGGCGGAGCGCAGGCAGAGGACGCACTGCACCCTCCCAGCGCCCGGAGACACAGCACGCAGAGCCGGCGCAGGATAACCTGGACCAAGACTGCGTACCGGCGACCAGACCCGCTAAGCAGGCACCATACGCCCTGGCTCAATGCCCACACTCGCATGGCACTCTCGGGGGGCTGCCCTATAGCGCACCGGGCTATGGACACGCACTGGCGACACCGTGCGCTCAACCGCATAACACGGTGCCTGACCAGTAATGCGCTGCTCATAATAAGCACGAGGGAGTGAGCTCAGGTCTGCTACCTGGCTTAGTACCACACCTCGTGTGCCCCCCAAAAAAAATGTGGGGCTGCCTCTCGTGCCTGTCGCACTGCCGTGCTGGCTCCTCATATTGCCGCCGATCAGCTTTCGCTGCCTCCAGCTCTGCTTTGGGGCTGCGATTTTCCCCAGCCAACCTCATTCTCCTGTAACCTTCCTTGCATTGCTCCATCGAATCCCAGGCGGGCTCCGGCACTCTCCCTGGGTCGACCGCCCACCTATCTATCTCCTCCCAAGTTGTGTAGTCCAGATTCAGCTCTGATGCTGGCCGCTGTTGTTGTTGCTGCTGCTGCTGTCGTCGCTGTCCTTTACCACGCCGCTTGGTCCGATTGTGGTGGGTGATTCTGTAATGAGTTTCCTCCTCTTCTTCCGAAGAGAGGAGGCGAAACGGATCAGAGGACCAATACGCGGCGTGGTAATTTTCCATGGTACTTCTTTAATGCTTTAAGGTACACATGAACAAACTAACAAAACAAGAAAACGTGAAAACTCAAATTACAGTCCTATCTGGTGCATACACAAAGACAGGAAACAATCACCCACAAACACACAGTGAAACCCAGGCCACCTAAGTATGATTCTCAATCAGAGACAACTAATGACACCTGCCTCTGATTGAGAACCATACTAGGCCGAAACATAGAAATTCCCAAAACCTAGACAAACAAACATAGACTGCCCACCCAACTCACGCCTGACCATACTAACTAAACACAAAACACAGAAAATAAAGGTCAGAACGTGACAGACCAAGTAGATTTACCAACTCCATTATAAAATGACAGACCAGCTAGATCTATTCTCGCTATTGTATTATGACAGACCAGCTAGATCAATTGTCTCTATTATAATTTGACAGACCGGCTAGATCTACTGTCTCTATTATATTATGACAGACCAGCTAGATCTACTATCTCTATTATATTATGACAGACCAGCTAGATCTAGTGTCTCTATTATATTATGACAGACCAACTAAATCTACTGTCTCTATTATATTTTGACAGACCAGGTAGATCTACTGTCTCTATTATATTATGACAGACCAGCTAGATCTACTGTCTCTATTATATTTTGACAGACCAGGTAGATCTACTGTCCCTATTATACTATGACAGACCAGCTAGATCTACTGTCTCTATTATATTATGACAGACCAGCTAAATCTACTGTCTCTATTATAAAATGACAGACCAGGTAGATATACTGTCTTTATTATGTTATGACAGACCAGCTAAATCTACTGTCTCTATGTCTCTATTATGGTATGACAGAGCAGCTAAATCTACTGTCTCTATTGTATTATGACAGACCAGCTAGATCTACTGTCTCTATTGTATTATGACAGACCAGCTAGATCTACTGTCTCTATTATATTATGACAGACCAGCTAGATCTACTATCTCTATTATAATATGACAGACCGGCTAGATCTACTGTCTCTATTATATTATGACAGACCAGCTAGATCTACTATCTCTATTATATTATGACAGACCAGCTAGATCTACTGTCTCTTCTGTATTATGAAAGACCAGGTCGATATACGTCTCTATTATATTATGACAGACCAGGATTCGATATACTGTCTCTATTATATTATGACAGACCAGCTAGATCTACTGTCTCTATTATATTATGACAGACCAGCTAGATCTACTATCTCTATTATATTATGACAGACCAGCTAGATCTAGTGTCTCTATTATATTATGACAGACCAACTAAATATACTGTCTCTATTATATTATGACAGACCAGCTAGATCTACTATCTCTATTATATTATGACAGACCAGCTAGATCTAGTGTCTCTATTATATTATGACAGACCAACTAAATATACTGTCTCTATTATATTTTGACAGACCAGGTAGATCTACTGTCTCTATTATATTATAATATATAATATATGAGAGACCAGCTAGCTAGAGAGACCAGCTAGATCTACTGTCTCTATTATATTTTGACAGACCAGGTAGATCTACTGTCCTATTATACTATGACAGACCAGCTAGATCTACTGTCTCTATTATATTATGACAGACCAGCTAGATCTACTGTCTCTATTATAAAATGACAGACCAGGTAGATATACTGTCTTTATTATGTTATGACAGACCAGCTAAATCTACTGTCTCTATGTCTCTATTATGGTATGACAGAGCAGCTAAATCTACTGTCTCTATTGTATTATGACAGACCAGCTAGATCTACTGTCTCTATTGTATTATGACAGACCAGCTAGATCTACTGTCTCTTCTGTATTATGAAAGACCAGTCGATATACCGTCTCTATTATATTATGACAGGCCAGGTCGATATACTGTCTCTATTATAATATGACAGACCGGCTAGATCTACTGTCTCTATTATATTATGACAGACCAGCTAGATCTACTATCTCTATTATATTATGACAGACCAGCTAGATCTAGTGTCTCTATTATATTATGACAGACCAACTAAATCTACTGTCTCTATTATATTTTGACAGACCAGGTAGATCTACTGTCCCTATTATACTATGACAGACCAGCTAGATCTACTGTCTCTATTATATTATGACAGACCAGCTGGATCTACTGTCTCTATTATAAAATGACAGACCAGGTAGATATACTGTCTCTATTATATTATGACAGACCAGCTAAATCTACTGTCTCTATGTCTCTATTATGGTAGCTAAATCTACTGTCTCTATTGTATTATGACAGACCAGCTAGATCTACTGTCTCTATTGTATTATGACAGACCAGCTAGATCTACTGTCTCTATTATATTATAACAGACCAGCTAGATCTACTTTCTATTATATTATGACAGACCAGCTAGATCTACTGTCTATTATATTATGACAGACCAGCTAGATCTACTGTCTATTTTATTATGACAGACCAGCTAGATCTACTGTCTCTATTGTATTATGACAGACAAGCTAGATCTACTGTCTCTATTATATTATAACAGACCAGCTAGATCTACTTTCTATTATATTATGACAGACCAGCTAGATCTACTGTCTATTATATTATGACAGACCAGCTAGATCTACTGTCTATTTTATTATGACAGACCAGCTAGATCTACTGTCTCTATTGTATTATGACAGACCAGCTAGATCTACTGTCTCTATTATATTATGAGAGACCAGGTAGATATACAGACTCCATTATAAAATGACAGACCAGCTAGATCTATTCTTGCTATTGTATTATGACAGACCAGCTAGATCTACTATGTCTATTATATTATGACAGACCAGCTAGATCTAGTGTCTCTATTATATTAAGACAGACCAGCTAAATCTACTGTCTCTATTATAATATGACATTATGACAGACCAGCTAGATCTACTGTTTCTATTGTATTATGACAGACCAGCTAGATCTACTATCTCTATTATATTATGACAGACCAGCTAGATCTAGTGTCTCTATTATATTAAGACAGACCAGCTAAATCTACTGTCTCTATTATATTTTGACAGACCAGGTAGATCTACTGTCTCTATTATATTATGACAGACCAGCTAGATCTACTGTCTCTATTATATTATTACAGACCAGGTAGATATACTGTCTCTATTATATTATGACAGACCAGCTAAATCTACTGTCTCTATTATATTTTGACAGACCAGGTAGATCTACTGTCTCTATTATATTATGACAGACCAGCTAGATCTACTGTCTCTATTATATTTTGACAGACCAGGTAGATCTACTGTCCCTATTATACTATGACAGACCAGCTAGATCTACTGTCTCTATTATATTATGACAGACCAGCTAGATCTACTGTCTCTATTATAAATGACAGACCAGGTAGATATACTGTCTCTATTATATTATGACAGACCAGCTAAATCTACTGCCTCTATGTGTCTATTATGGTATGACAGAGCAGCTAAATCTACTGTCTCTATTGTATTATGACAGACCAGCTAGATCTACTGTCTCTATTGTATTATGACAGACCAGCTAGATCTACTGTATCTTCTGTATTATGACAGACCAGGTCGATATACCGTCTCTATTATATTATGACAGACCAGGTCGATATACTGTCTCTATTATAATATGACAGACCGGCTAGATCTACTGTCTCTATTATATTATGACAGACCAGCTAGATCTACTATCTCTATTATATTATGACAGACCAGCTAGATCTAGTGTCTCTATTATATTATGACAGACCAACTAAATCTACTGTCTCTATTATATTTTGACAGACCAGGTAGATCTACTGTCCCTATTATACTATGACAGACCAGCTAGATCTACTGTCTCTATTATATTATGACAGACCAGCTAGATCTACTGTCTCTATTATATTATGACAGACCAGCTAGATCTACTGTCTCTATTATAAAATGACAGACCAGGTAGATATACTGTCTCTATTATATTATGACAGACCAGCTAAATCTACTGTCTCTATGTCTCTATTATGGTATGACAGAGTAGCTAAATCTACTGTCTCTATTGTATTATGACAGACCAGCTAGATCTACTGTCTCTATTGTATTATGACAGACCAGCTAGATCTACTGTCTCTATTATATTATGACAGACCAGCTAGATCTACTGTCTCTATTATATTATAACAGACCAGCTAGATCTACTTTCTATTATATTATGACAGACCAGCTAGATCTACTGTCTATTATATTATGACAGACCAGCTAGATCTACTGTCTATTTTATTATGACAGACCAGCTAGATCTACTGTCTCTATTGTATTATGACAGACCAGCTAGATCTACTGTCTCTTCTGTATTATGAAAGACCAGGTCGATATACCGTCTCTATTATATTATGACAGACCAGGCTAGATATACTGTCTCTATTATAATATGACAGACCGGCTAGATCTACTGTCTCTATTATATTATGACAGACCAGCTAGATCTACTATCTCTATTATATTATGACAGACCAGCTAGATCTAGTGTCTCTATTATATTATGACAGACCAACTAAATCTACTGTCTCTATTATATTATGACAGACCAGCTAGATCTACTATCTCTATTATATTATGACAGACCAGCTAGATCTAGTGTCTCTATTATATTATGACAGACCAACTAAATCTACTGTCTCTATTGTATTATGACAGACCAGCTAGATCTACTGTCTCTATTATATTATAACAGACCAGCTAGATCTACTTTCTATTATATTATGACAGACCAGCTAGATCTACTGTCTATTATATTATGACAGACGAGCTAGATCTACTGTCTATTTTATTATGACAGACCAGCTAGATCTACTGTCTCTATTGTATTATGACAGACCAGCTAGATCTACTGTCTCTATTATATTATGAGAGACCAGGTAGATATACAGACTCCATTATAAAATGACAGACCAGCTAGATCTATTCTTGCTATTGTATTATGACAGACCAGCTAGATCTACTATGTCTATTATATTATGACAGACCAGCTAGATCTAGTGTCTCTATTATATTAAGACAGACCAGCTAAATCTACTGTCTCTATTATAATATGACATTATGACAGACCAGCTAGATCTACTGTTTCTATTGTATTATGACAGACCAGCTAGATCTACTATCTCTATTATATTATGACAGACCAGCTAGATCTAGTGTCTCTATTATATTAAGACAGACCAGCTAAATCTACTGTCTCTATTATATTTTGACAGACCAGGTAGATCTACTGTCTCTATTATATTATGACAGACCAGGTAGATCTACTGTCTCTATTATATTATTACAGACCAGGTAGATATACTGTCTCTATTATATTATGACAGACCAGCTAAATCTACTGTCTCTATTATATTTTGACAGACCAGGTAGATCTACTGTCTCTATTATATTATGACAGACCAGCTAGATCTACTGTCTCTATTATATTTTGACAGACCAGGTAGATCTACTGTCCCTATTATACTATGACAGACCAGCTAGATCTACTGTCTCTATTATATTATGACAGACCAGCTAGATCTACTGTCTCTATTATAAAATGACAGACCAGGTAGATATACTGTCTCTATTATATTATGACAGACCAGCTAAATCTACTGTCTCTATGTCTCTATTATGGTATGACAGAGCAGCTAAATCTACTGTCTCTATTATATTATAACAGACCAGCTAGATCTACTGTGTCTATTATATTATGACAGACCAGCTAGATCTACTGTCTCTTCTGTATTATGACAGACCAGGTCGATATACTGTCTCTATTTAATTATGACAGACCAGGTAGATATACTGTCTCTATTATATAATGACAGACCAGCTAGATCTACTGTCTCTATTATATTATGACAGACCAGCTAGATCTACTATCTCTATTATATTATGACAGACCAGCTAGATCTAGTGTCTCTATTATATTATGACAGACCAACTAAATCTACTGTCTCTATTATATTATGACAGACCAGCTAGATCTACTGTCTCTATTATATTATGACAGACCAGCTAGATCTACTGTCTCTATTATATTATGACAGACCAGCTAGATCTACTGTCTCTATTATATTATGACAGACAAGCTAGATCTACTGTCTCTATTATAAAATGACAGACCAGGTAGATATACTGTCTCTATTATATTATGACAGACCAGCTAAATCTACTGTCTCTATTCTATTATGGTAGACCAGTAGCTAAATCTACTGTCTCATTATATTATGACAGACCAGCTAGATCTACTGTCTCTATTATATTATGACAGACCAGCTAGATCTACTGTCTCTTTATATTATGACAGACCAGCTAGATCTACTGTCTCTATTATATTATGACAGACCAGCTAGATCTACTGTTCTATTATATTATGACAGACCAGCTAGATCTACTGTCTATTATATTATGACAGACCAGCTAGATCTACTGTCTCTATTTTATTATGACAGACCAGCTAGATCTACTGTCTCTATTGTATTATGACAGACCAGCTAGATCTACTGTCTCTATTATATTATAACAGACCAGCTAAATCTACTTTCTATTATATTATGACAGACCAGCTAGATCTACTGTCTCTATTATATTATGACAGACCAGCTAGATCTACTGTCTCTATTATATTATGACAGACCAGCTAGATCTACTGTCTCTATTATATTATGACAGACCAGCTAGATCTACTGTCTCTATTATATTATGAGAGACCAGGTAGATATACAGACTCCATTATAAAATGACAGACCAGCTAGATCTATTCTTGCTATTTTATTATGACAGACCAGCAAGAAGATCATATTGTCTCTATTATAATATGACAGACCAGCTAGATCTACTGTCTCTATTATATTATGACAGACCACCTAGATCTATTGTCTCTATTATAATATGACATTATGACAGACCAGCTAGATCTACTGTTTCTATTGTATTATGACAGACCAGCTAGATCTACTATCTCTATTATATTATGACAGACCAGCTAGATCTAGTGTCTCTATTATATTAAGACAGACCAACTAAATCTACTGTCTCTATTATACTATGACAGACCAGCTAGATCTGCTGTCTCTATTATATTATGACAGACCAGCTAGATCTACTGTCTCTATTATATTATGACAGACCAGGTAGATATACTGTCTCTATTATATTATGACAGACCAGCTAAATCTACTGTCTCTATGTCTCTATTATGTTATGACAGACCAGCTAAATCTACTGTCTCTGTCTCTATTATAAAATGACAGACCAGCTAGATCTACTGTCTATATTATATTATGACAGACCAGCTAGATCTACTGTCTCTATTATAAAATGACAGACCAGGTAGATATATACTGTCTCTATTATATTATGAAAGACCAGCTAAATCTACTGTCTCTATGTCTCTATTATGCTATGACAGACCAGCTAAATCTACTGTCTCTATTGTATTATGACAGACCAGCTAGATCTACTGTCTCTATTATATTATAACAGACCAGCTAGATCTACTGTGTCTATTATATTATGACAGACCAGCTAGATCTACTGTCTCTATTATATTATGACAGACCAGCTAAATCTACTGTCTCTATGTCTCTGTTATGTTATGACAGACCAGCTAAATCTACTGTCTCTATGTCTCTATTATAAAATGACAGACCAGCTAGATCTACTGTCTATATTATATTTTGACAGACCAGCTAGATCTACTGTCGATTATATTATGACAGACCAGCTAGATCTACTGTCTCTATTGTATTATGACAGACCAGGTAGATCTACTGTCTCTATTGTATTATGACAGACCAGCTAGATCTACTGTCTCTATTATAAAATGACAGACCCCAGGTAGATATACTGTCTCTATTATATTATGAAAGACCAGCTAAATCTACTGTCTCTATGTCTCTATTATGCTATGACAGACCAGCTAAATCTACTGTCTCTATTGTATTATGACAGACCAGCTAGATCTACTGTCTCTATTATATTATAACAGACCAGCTAGATCTACTGTCTATTATATTATGACAGACCAGCTAGATCTACTGTCTCTATTATATTATGACAGACCAGCTAAATCTACTGTCTCTATGTCTGTTATGTTATGACAGACCAGCTAAATCTACTGTCTCTATGTCTCTATTATAAAATGACAGACCAGCTAGATCTACTGTCTATATTATATTTTGACAGACCAGCTAGATCTACTGTCGATTATATTATGACAGGCCAGCTAGATCTACTGTCTCTATTGTATTATGACAGACCAGGTAGATCTACTGTCTCTATTGTATTATGACAGACCAGCTAGATCAACTGTCTATATTATATTATGACAGACCAGCTAGATCTACTGTGTCTATATATATTATGACAGACCAGCTAGATCTACTGTCTATTACATTATGACAGACCAACTAGATCTACTGTTTTATTATATTATGACAGACCAGGTAGATATACTGTCTCCATTATAAAATGACAGACCAGCTACATCTACTGTCTCTATTGTATTATGACTGACCAGCTAGAGTCTAGTGTCTCTATTATATTATGACAGACCAGCTAGATCTACTGTCTCTATTGTATTATGACAGACCAGCTAGATCTAGTGTCTCTATTATATTATGACAGACCAACTAAATATACTGTCTCTATTATATTACTTGACAGACCAGGTAGATCTACTGTCTCTATTATATTTTGACAGACCAGGTAGATCTACTGTCTCTATTATATTATTACAGACCAGGTAGATATACTGTCTCTATTATATTATGACAGACCAGCTAAATCTACTGTCTCTATGTCTCTATTATGTTATGACAGACCAGCTAAATCTACTGTCTCTATGTCTCTATTATAAAATGACAGACCAGCTAGATCTACTGTCTATATTATATTTTGACAGACCAGGTAGATCTACTGTCGATTATATTATGACAGGCCAGCTAGATCTACTGTCTTTATTATATTATGACAGACCAGCTAAATCTACTGTCTCTATGTCTCTATTATAAAATGACAGACCAGCTAGATCTCCTGTCTATATTATATTTTGACAGACCAGCTAGATCTACTGTCGATTATATTATGACAGCCAGCTAGATCTACTGTCTCTATTGTATTATGACAGACCAGGTAGATCTACTGTCTCTATTGTATGATGACAGGCCAGCTAGATCTACTGTCTATATTATATTATGACAGACCAGCTAGATCTACTGTGTCTATTATATTTATGACAGACCAGCTAGATCTACTGTCTGTACATTATGACAGACCAACCAAATCTACTGTTTCTATTATATTATGACAGACCAGGTAGATATACTGTCTCCATTATAAAATGACAGACCAGCTACATCTACTGTCTCTATTGTATTATGACAGACCAGCTAGATCTACTGTCTCTATTATATTATGACAGACCAGCTAGATCTACTGTCTATTTATATTATGACAGACCAGCTAGATCTACTTTCTATTATATTATGACAGACCAGCTAGATCTACTGTCTCTATTATAATATGACAGACCAGCTAGATCTACTGTCTCTATTGTATTATTACAGACCAGCTAGATCTACTGTCTCTATTATATTATGACAGACCAGCTAGATCTACTATCTCTATTATATTATGACAGACCAGCTAGATCTAGTGTCTCTATTATATTATGACAGACCAACTAAATATACTGTCTCTATTATATTATGACAGACCAGGTAGATGTACTGTCTCTATTATATTTTGACAGACCAGGTAGATCTACTGTCTCTATTATATTATGACAGACCAGCTAGATCTATTGTATTATGACAGACCAGCTTGATCTACTATCTCTATTATATTATGACAGACCAGCTAGATCTAGTGTCTCTATTATATTATGACAGACCAACTAAATATACTGTCTCTATTATATTTTGACAGACCAGGTAGATATACTGTCTCTATTATATTATGAGAGACCAGCTAGATCTACTGTCTATATTATATTTTGACAGACCAGCTAGATCTACTGTCTCTATTATATTATGACAGACCAGCTAGATCTACTGTCTCTATTATATTATGACACACCAGGTAGATATACTGTCTCTATTATATTATGACAGACCAGGTAGATATACTGTCTCTATTATATTATGACAGACCAGCTAAATCTACTGTCTCTATGTCTCTATTATGTTATGAAAGACCAGCTAAATCTACTGTCTCTATGTCTCTATTATAAAATGACAGACCAGCTAAATCTACTGTCTATATTACATACCTTAAAGAGAACATTTCGGCTTGGTGCTGTATGGTTAGTGAAAGTCCATATTGCAAATGCGGTCCTTACTAGACGTCCGAAATCGTTTGTAAAATTCCCGGACGGCGTCGGGCTAGCGGCAGGGCCAGACCTACCGGGAAGTCATCAAATTAACTTTGTCGGACATTCGGTTTCCCGTTTACAAAAATAATCAGATTTTGGTCATTTTTCCGCTGTCCCGAGAAATCCACAAGAAGGGCATAAGCAATCATATTTCTATTGGACAAAACATCATGATTCCACGGCGGGGCCTTATCACCGAAAGCGGAAAATATTTCGAAGCCGAAACTCGGTGAGTGTAGGTTTGGCATAATGGGCAGTTGGCCCCTAACAAGATGGCGTCTAGGCCTCCAGCGGTTTTGAGTTATGGCCATTTATCTGGGATTAAAGGTCCAAAATGAAAATAGAGAAATTATTTTTCCACTTCACGTCAAAGTCAAGGAGCCTCGGTGTCAATAAAAAAGAACCAGCCATTTATCTATCGTCATTTTAAGAGAAATGCATTGCAATGACAGATTGGTGATGTTCATGGATAGGTGGTTTTTTTTTCAGCGATTACAGATCCAGTTGCAGGGTGTTCTTACGAATCTTTTTTTTAAAGTGTGCTGCGGAGCTCTGCGGGTCCTGTGATTTTCTATGATTTTCTGAAGCCGCACACACTACCTAAACCCTCTCTTAAATAACTCAGTTCTTAGCGTAGCTTAACTCTGGATTCTGTTAAGGCATACCCCAATCAGGATATAATTTTATTTATAGCTTCCTGTGCGAACCGGAAGTGCCTTGAATGGTGTCACAGTGGCAGTTTCCAAGGGTTAAAAAGGTCAGATCTTTTCAAAACTTCATATGTGTGATTAGGCAACCCCCATAAACTGTAAATCAGTCATTTCTCCCAACAGATGTCAAAGAAAGGCTCTCTCTCACACACACACACACACAGAAACACACACACAACAAGGATGGAGTGACAAAGTGCGGTGCTTAAAGACACACAAAGCCTACAATGGCATTTCCATATTCTCTAGGCCGTGCCGAGTTCAACAAGATGCCCCGCTTGACCGTAGCTCGCTCGGTCTAAGCACAGCGACCATTAGCAAAGTAGGCCCAAAATGAAGCCTGCCCCACAACGTCATTTGCTTTTGGGTGACAGTGAGAGAACCGTTAGGGTGAGAAGCACAATTCAACCTCAGGTATGTTCCTAAGGTCCTTCCGATCCGTGCAAGCCTAACCTTGACCGTGTGGCATTAACCCTTAATAGTTAAAGAAGGTGTTTACTTCAAAGAGTTTGCATTGACTTCTCTCCCCATAGGAATACATTGCCTGCACCCCTAAATTCAACCTGAAGCCTATATGGGTTATGAATGCCGTATGAACCTGTCTTTGGTAACAGTCCATCAGGCCAGTATGAGGTCTACCTGTGTTGATTCTAAGCTTCCTGGACCAACCGGAAGTGGTTAAAATCACCCTAAAAGTGTATATCCATACCCTGCCTGCAGTTTGATAGACATAGTGCATTCAACCCTGTGTAAATCAGTCAATTCTAAACGTAA
>NW_026288291.1:2500-10000 GCF_023373465.1 Oncorhynchus keta
GAGCCATGACTACATGGAACTCTATTCCACAGTACTACATAGAGCCAGGGGTACATGGAACTCTATTCCACAGTACTACATAGAGCCATGACTACATGGAACTCTATTCCACAGTACTACATAGAGCCATGACTACATGGAACTCTATTCCACAGTACTACATAGAGCCATGACTACATGGAACTCTATTCCACAGTACTACATAGAGCCATGACTACATGGAACTCTATTCCACAGTACTACATAGAGCCATGACTACATGGAACTCTATTCCACAGTACTACATAGAGCCATGACTACATGGAACTCTATTCCACAGTACTACATAGAGCCATGACTACATGGAACTCTATTCCACAGTACTACATAGAGCCATGACTACATGGAACTCTATTCCACAGTACTACATAGAGCCATGACTACATGGAACTCTATTCCACAGTACTACATAGAGCCATGACTACATGGAACTCTATTCCACAGTACTACATAGAGCCATGACTACATGGAACTCTATTCCACAGTACCACATAGAGCCATGACTACATGGAACTCTATTCCACAGTACTACATAGAGCCATGACTACATGGAACTCTGTTCCACAGTACTACATAGAACCATGACTACATGGAACTCTGTTCCACAGTACTACATAGAGCCATGACTACATGGAACTCTATTCCACAGTACTACATAGAGCCATGACTACATGGAACTCTATTCCACAGTACTACATAGAGCCATGACTACATGGAACTCTATTCCACAGTACTACATAGAGCCACGACTACATGGAACTCTATTCCACAGTACTACATAGAGACACGACTACATGGAACTCTATTCCACAGTACTACATAGAGCCATGACTACATGGAACTCTATTCCACAGTACTACATAGAGCCATGACTACATGGAACTCTATTCCACAGTACTACATAGAGCCATGACTACATGGAACTCTATTCCACAGTACTACATAGAGCCATGACTACATGGAACTCTATTCCACAGTACTACATAGAACCATGACTACATGGAACTCTATTCCACAGTACTACATAGAGCCATGACTACATGGAACTCTATTCCACAGTACTACATAGAGCCACGACTACATGGAACTCTATTCCACATCAGGTAACTGACGCAGCAGCAGAATCAGATCAAATTTTTAAAATAGATAAAAATACACCTTATGGAACAACTGGGATTGTGAAGCAACACAAACACACGATGACATTTACCCGTGGATGTTGTGTTGTAGATATGTGGTAGTGGAGTAGGGTCCTGAGGACACACCCTTAGTGTGTTGTAGATATGTGGTAGTGGAGTAGGGTCCTGAGGACACACCCTTAGTGTGTTGTAGATATGTGGTAGTGGAGTAGGGTCCTGAGGACACACCCTTAGTGTGTTGTAGATATGTGGTAGTGGAGTAGGGTCCTGAGGACACACCCTTAGTGTGTTGTA
Source organism: Oncorhynchus keta (assembly GCF_023373465.1). Taxonomy (NCBI): domain Eukaryota; kingdom Metazoa; phylum Chordata; class Actinopteri; order Salmoniformes; family Salmonidae; genus Oncorhynchus; species Oncorhynchus keta. The sequence goes on from NW_026288291.1 coordinate 3,973, forward strand.
GATATGTGGTAGTGGAGTAGGGTCCTGAGGACACACCCTTAGTGTGTTGTAGATATGTAGTAGTGGAGTAGGGTCCTGAGGACACACCCTTAGTGTGTTGTAGATATGTGGTAGTGTAGTAGGGTCCTGAGGACACACCCTTAGTGTGTTGTAGATATGTGGTAGTGTAGTAGGGTCCTGAGGACACACCCTTAGTGTGTTGTAGATATGTAGTAGTGGAGTAGGGTCCTGAGGACACACCCTTAGTGTGTTGTAGATATGTAGTAGTGGAGTAGGGTCCTGAGGACACACCCTTAGTGTGTTGTAGATATGTGGTAGTGTAGTAGGGTCCTGAGGACACACCCTTAGTGTGTTGTAGATATGTAGTAGTGGAGTAGGGTCCTGAGGACACACCCTTAGTGTGTTGTAGATATGTAGTAGTGGAGTAGGGTCCTGAGGACACACCCTTAGTGTGTTGTAGATATGTGGTAGTGTAGTAGGGTCCTGAGGACACACCCTTAGTGTGTTGTAGATATGTAGTAGTGGAGTAGGGTCCTGAGGACACACCCTTAGTGTGTTGTAGATATGTAGTAGTGAGTAGGGTCCTGAGGACACACCCTTAGTGTGTTGTAGATATGTGGTAGTGGAGTAGGGTCCTGAGGACACACCCTTAGTGTGTTGTAGATATGTGGTAGTGGAGTAGGGTCCTGAGGACACACCCTTAGTGTGTTGTAGATATGTGGTAGTGGAGTAGGGTCCTGAGGACACACCCTTAGTGTGTTGTAGATATGTGGTAGTGGAGTAGGGTCCTGAGGACACACCCTTAGTGTGTTGTAGATATGTGGTAGTGGAGTAGGGTCCTGAGGACACACCCTTAGTGTGTTGTAGATATGTGGTAGTGGAGTAGGGTCCTGAGGACACACCCTTAGTGTGTTGTAGATATGTGGTAGTGTAGTAGGGTCCTGAGGACACACCCTTAGTGTGTTGTAGATATGTGGTAGTGTAGTAGGGTCCTGAGGACACACCCTTAGTGTGTTGTAGATATGTGGTAGTGGAGTAGGGTCCTGAGGACACACCCTTAGTGTGTTGTAGATATGTGGTAGTGGAGTAGGGTCCTGAGGACACACCCTTAGTGTGTTGTAGATATGTGGTAGTGGAGTAGGGTCCTGAGGACACACCCTTAGTGTGTTGTAGATATGTGGTAGTGTAGTAGGGTCCTGAGGACACACCCTTAGTGTGTTGTAGATATGTAGTAGGGTCCTGAGGACACACCCTTAGTGTGTTGTAGATATGTAGTAGGGTCCTGAGGACACACCCTTAGTGTGTTGTAGATATGTGGTAGTGGAGTAGGGTCCTGAGGACACACCCTTAGTGTGTTGTAGATATGTGGTAGTGTAGTAGGGTCCTGAGGACACACCCTTAGTGTGTTGTAGATATGTAGTAGGGTCCTGAGGACACACCCTTAGTGTGTTGTAGATATGTAGTAGGGTCCTGAGGACACACCCTTAGTGTGTTGTAGATATGTGGTAGTGGAGTAGGGTCCTGAGGACACACCCTTAGTGTGTTGTAGATATGTGGTAGTGTAGTAGGGTCCTGAGGACACACCCTTAGTGTGTTGTAGATATGTGGTAGTGTAGTAGGGTCCTGAGGACACACCCTTAGTGTGTTGTAGATATGTAGTAGTGTAGTAGGGTCCTGAGGACACACCCTTAGTGTGTTGTAGATATGTGGTAGTGTAGTAGGGTCCTGAGGACACACCCTTAGTGTGTTGTAGATATGTGGTAGTGGAGTAGGGTCCTGAGGACACACCCTTAGTGTGTTGTAGATATGTGGTAGTGGAGTAGGGTCCTGAGGACACACCCTTAGTGTGTTGTAGATATGTGGTAGTGGAGTAGGGTCCTGAGGACACACCCTTAGTGTGTTGTAGATATGTGGTAGTGGAGTAGGGTCCTGAGGACACACCCTTAGTGTGTTGTAGATATGTGGTAGTGTAGTAGGGTCCTGAGGACACACCCTTAGTGTGTTGTAGATATGTGGTAGTGGAGTAGGGTCCTGAGGACACACCCTTAGTGTGTTGTAGATATGTGGTAGTGTAGTAGGGTCCTGAGGACACACCCTTAGTGTGTTGTAGATATGTGGTAGTGGAGTAGGGTCCTGAGGACACACCCTTAGTGTGTTGTAGATATGTGGTAGTGGAGTAGGGTCCTGAGGACACACCCTTAGTGTGTTGTAGATATGTGGTAGTGGAGTAGGGTCCTGAGGACACACCCTTAGTGTGTTGTAGATATGTGGTAGTGGATTAGGGTCCTGAGGACACACCCTTAGTGTGTTGTAGATATGTGGTAGTGGAGTAATATATGCCATTTAGCAGACGCTTTTATCCAAAGCGACTTACAGTCATGTGTGCATACATTCTACGTATGGGTGGTCCCGGGATCGAACCCACTACCCTGGCGTTACAAGCACCATGCTCTACCAACTGAGCTACAGGACCACGTAGGAGTAGGGTCCTGAGGACACACCCTTAGTGTGTTGTAGATATGTGGTAGTGGAGTAGGGTCCTGAGGACACACCCTTAGTGTGTTGTAGATATGTGGTAGTGAAGTAGGGTCCTGAGGAAACACCCTTAGAGTAGATATGTGGTAGTGGAGTAGGGTCCTGAGGACAGTAGGGTCCTTAGTGTGTTGTAGATATGTGGTAGTGGAGTAGGGTCCTGAGGACACACCCTTAGCGTAGATATGTGGTAGTGGAGTAGGGTCCTGAGAACACACCCTTAGTGTGTTGTAGATGTGTGGTAGTGGAGTAGGGTCCTGAGGACACACCCTTAGAGTAGATATGTGGTAGTGGAGTAGGGTCCTGAGGACACACCCTTAGAGTAGATATGTGGTAGTGGAGTAGGGTCCTGAGGACACACCCTTAGTGTGTTGTAGATATGTGGTAGTAGAGTAGGGTCCTGAGGACACACCCTTAGTGTGTTGTAGATATGTGGTAGTGGAGTAGGGTCCTGAGGACACACCCTTAGTGTGTTGTAGATATGTGGTAGTAGAGTAGGGTCCTGAGGACACACCCTTAGTGTGTTGTAGATATGTGGTAGTGTAGTAGGGTCCCGAGGACACACCCTTAGTGTGTTGTAGATATGTGGTAGTGGAGTAGGGTCCTGAGGACACACCCTTAGTGTGTTGTAGATATGTGGTAGTGTAGTAGGGTCCTGAGGACACACCCTTAGTGTGTTGTAGATATGTGGTAGTGTTCTGTTATGACTGTATTGTCGTGTTTTTTAAAATTGTATAACTGGTGTAATTTTTCTGGCCCCTGGAAGAGTAGCTGCTGCCTTGGCAGGGGATCCTAATGGGGATCCCTACACATACTAGTACTACATCACTACAACGTTACAGTAAGGCCATCCAGTAACCAATCCACAGATACATGTTGCTGCTGGAAAGTGCAAAGAGCAATAAGGGTTTTTAGGGGCATTATGACTGAGTTAATAAAACACAGCTGCCCCCTAAAAACACCTTACTTTTCCTGCTGTCTTTTGGCTTCTCTTCTCTCTTCAAACTCCTTCTCTGTTCATCCCCTGCTTACAGGAGAGAGGGAGGGAGGGAGGGAGGGAGGGAGGGAGGTAGGGAGGGAGGGAGGGAGGGAGAGAGAGAGAGAGAGAGAGAGAGAGACATAGTAGAGAGAAAGACGGAGTAGAGAGAGAGGGAGAGAGAGAGACATAGTAGAGAGAAAGACGGAGTAGAGAGAAAGAGGGAGAGAGAGAGAGAGAGAGAGAGAGCGAGAGAGGGAGAGAGAGAGGGAGAGAGAGACATAGTAGAGAGAAAGACGGAGTAGAGAGGGAGAGAGAGAGACATAGTAGAGAGAGAGAGAGAGAGAGAGGGAGAGAGGGAGGGAGAGAGAGACATAGTAGATAGAAAGACGGAGAGAGAGAGAGAGGGAGAGGGTGAGAGAGAGAGGGAGAGAGAGACATAGTAGAGAGAAAGACGGAGTAGAGAGAGAGAGAGAGAGAGAGAGAGAGGAGAGAGAGAGAGAGAGAGAGAGGGAGAGAGAGAGAGAGAGAGACATAGTAGAGAGAAAGACATAGTAGAGAGAAAGACGGAGTAGAGAGAGAGACGGAGTAGAGAGAGAGAGAGAGAGAGAGAGAGAGAGAGAGAGAGAGAGAGAGAGAGAGAGAGAGAGAGAGAGAGAGAGAGAGAGAGAGAGAGAGAGGGGGAGTAGAGAGAAAGACGGAGTAGAGAGAGACAGAGAGAGAGAGGAGAGAAAGACATAGTATAGAGAGAGAGAGACAGAGAGAGAGAGAGAGAGAGAGAGTAGAGAAAGACAGAGTAGAGAGGAGAGAGAGAGAGAGAGAGAGGGGGGGGGACATAGTAGAGAGAAAGACGGAGAGAGAGAGAGAGAGACAGAGAGAGAGAGGAGAGAAAGACATAGTATAGAGAGAGAGAGACAGAGTAGAGAGAGAGAGAGAGAGAGAGTAGAGAGAGAGAGAGAGAGAGAGAGAGAGAGAGAGAGAAAGGCGGATAGAGAGGAGAGAGAGACATAGTAGAGAGAGAGAGAGAGAGAGAGAGGGAGAGAGGGAGGGAGAGAGAGACATAGTAGATAGAAAGATGGAGAGAGAGAGAGAGGGAGAGGGTGAGAGAGAGGGAGAGAGAGACATAGTAGAGAGAAAGACGGAGTAGAGAGAGAGAGAGAGGGAGAGAGAGAGAGAGAGAGAGAGAGGGAGGGAGAGAGAGAGAGAGACATAGTAGAGAGAAAGACATAGTAGAGAGAAAGACGGAGTAGAGAGAGAGAGAGAGTAGAGAAAGACAAGAGGAGAGAGAGAGAGAGAGAGGGGGGACATAGTAGAGAGAAAGACGGAGTAGGAGAAAGAGAGAGAGAGACAGAGAGAGAGAGGAGAGAAAGACATAGTATAGAAAGACGAGAGAGAGAGAGACAGAGAGAGAGGAGAGAAAGACATAGTAGAGAAAGACAGAGTAGAGAGGGAGAGAGAGAGACATAGTAGAGAGAGAGAGAGAGGGAGAGAGAGGGAGAGAGAGACATAGTAGATAGAAAGACGGAGTAGAGAGAGAGAGGGAGAGGGTGAGAGAGAGAGAGAGGGAGAGAGAGACATAGTAGAGAGAAAGACGGAGTAGAGAGAGAGAGAGAGAGAGAGAGGGAGAGAGAGAGAGAGAGAGAGGGAGGGAGAGAGAGAGAGAGAGAGAGACATAGTAGAGAGAGAGACATAGTAGAGAGAAAGACATAGTAGAGAGAAAGACGGAGTAGAGAGAGAGAGAGAGAGAGAGAGAGAGAGAGAGAGAGGGGGGGGGCATAGTAGAGAGAAAGACGGAGTAGAGAGAGAGACAGAGAGAGAGAGGAGAGAAAGACATAGTATAGAGAGAGAGACAGAGAGAGAGAGAGAGAGAGAGAGAGAGAGAGTAGAGAAAGACAAGAGGAGAGAGAGAGAGGGGGGACATAGTAGAGAGAAAGACGGAGTAGAGAGAGAGAGAGAGAGACAGAGAGAGAGAGGAGAGAAAGACATAGTATAGAAAGACGAGAGAGAGAGAGACAGAGAGAGAGAGGAGAGAAAGACATAGTAGAGAAAGACAGAGTAGAGAGGGAGAGAGAGAGACATAGTAGAGAGAGAGAGGGAGAGAGGGAGGGAGAGAGAGACATAGTAGATAGAAAGACGGAGTAGAGAGAGAGAGGGAGAGGGTGAGAGAGAGAGAGAGGGAGAGAGAGACATAGTAGAGAGAAAGACGGAGAGAGAGAGAGAGAGAGAGAGAGAGAGGAGAGAGAGAGAGAGAGAGAGAGAGAGGGAGGGAGAGAGAGAGAGAGAGAGAGACATAGTAGAGAGAGACGGAGTAGAGAGGGAGAGAGAGAGACATAGTAGAGAGAGAGAGAGAGAGGAGAGAGAGACATAGTAGAGAGAAAGACGGAGTAGAGAGAGAGAGAGAGAGAGAGAGAGAGAGACAGAGAGAGAGGGGGGCATAGTAGAGAGAAAGACAGACCAGAGAGAGAGAGACAGAGAGAGAGAGGAGAGAAAGACATAGTATAGAGAGAGAGAGACAGAGTG
>NW_026288291.1:12500-77500 GCF_023373465.1 Oncorhynchus keta
CCATGTTCTCACAGTAAGAGGAAACCCTTTCTACCTCATTTATAGCATCAGTGTTAAATGAAACCACTCACTGTAGGTCAATAACATTGGCAGCCTCAGAACAACATCGGGCCAGATTCTGACTAGCCATCCATCATCGGCAGTGACCTCCTAAGACCCCGAGACTCAGGACCTGACCATTCACCTAGACTCTGTTACCCCAGATGACCACTAACAACCACCTGACCATTCACCTAGACTCTGTTACCCCAGATGACCCTAACAACCACCTGACCATTCACCTAGACTCTGTTACCCCAGATGACCACTAACAACCACCTGACCATTCACCTAGACTCTGTTACCCCAGATGACCCCTAACAACCACCTAGACTCTGTTACCCCAGATGACCACGAACAACCACCTAGACTCTGTTACCCCAGATGACCCTAACAACCACCTGACCATTCACCTAGACTCTGTTACCCCAGATGACCCCTAACAACCACCTAGACTCTGTTACCCCAGATGACCACTAACAACCACCTGACCATTCACCTAGACTCTGTTACCCCAGATGACCCCTAACAACCACCTAGACTCTGTTACCCCAGATGACCACTAACAACCACCTAGACTCTGTTACCCCAGATGACCACTAACAACCACCTAGACCTGACCCCAGATTAACAACCACCTAGACTCTGTTACCCCCAGATGACCACTAACAACCACCTGACCATTCACCTAGACTCTGTTACCCCAGATGACCCCTAACAACCACATAGACTCTGTTACCCCAGATGACCCCTAACAACCACCTAGACTCTGTTACCCCAGATGACCACTAACTACCATCTAGACTCTGTTACCCCCAGATGACCACTAACAACCAGAGGTGTGTTTTCTCTGATTAATCAGGAATCTCTGCCTCTCAGACCTCAGAAAAGTGAGCAGCGATATTTCTAACATCTCTGTCTTATCAGAGATGTTTGACAGGTCATGTTCTCCATTGTGTCAGTGACGTCCCTGAGAAAAAAACAACTTCTTGGGGAAGCTGCTAACTGGCGTCCCATATGAGCCCTGGTCAGAAGTAATGCAGATGACTGTATAGGGTGCAATTTGGGACACTCTCTGGTCCAGTCTCTGCCTGGACTTGTATCCATGTTGTTAGATAGGTACTGGACCAGACCAGAGCAAACGATGCCAGAAACACTGTTTTTAGTATCTCAGGTCTAAACAGCAGTTACAGTGTTGGTCTCCAGCCCAGATCAGAACACTGTTTAATATCTCAGGTCTAATCAGCAGTTAGTGTTGGTCTCCAGCCCAGATCCTTCAACATCCATTAGGCATGTTCCCTAGACCCTTGTTCCCTACCTCTCTACTAGATACATCAGCATGTTCCCTAGACCCTTGTTCCCTACCTCTCTACTAGATACATCAGAATGTTCCCTAGACCCTTGCTCCCTACCTCTCTACTAGATACATCAGAATGTTCCCTAGACCCTTGTTCCCTACCTCTCTACTAGATACATCAGAATGTTCCCTAGACCCTTGCTCCCTACCTCTCTACTAGATACATCAGAATGTTCCCTAGACCCTTGCTCCCTACCTCTCTACTAGCTACATCAGAATGTTCCCTAGACCCTTGCTCCCTACCTCTCTACTAGATACATCAGAATGTTCCCTAGACCCTTGCTCCCTACCTCTCTACTAGATACATCAGAATGTTCCCTAGACCCTTGTTCCCTACTCTCTACTAGATACATCAGAATGTTCCCTAGACCCTTGTTCCCTACCTCTCTACTAGATACATCAGAATGTTCCCTAGACCCTTGTTCCCTACCTCTCTACTAGATACATCAGAATGTTCCCTACCTCTCTACTAGATACATCAGAATGTTCCCTAGACCCTTGTTCCCTACCTCTCTACTAGCTACATCAGCATGTTCCCTAGACCCTTGCTCCCTACCTCTCTACTAGATACATCAGAATGTTCCCTAGACCCTTGTTCCCTACCTCTCTACTAGATACATCAGAATGTTCCCTAGACCCTTGCTCCCTACCTCTCTACTAGATACATCAGAATGTTCCCTAGACCCTTGCTCCCTACCTCTCTACTAGATACATCAGAATGTTCCCTAGACCCTTGTTCCCTACCTCTCTACTAGATACATCAGAATGTTCCCTAGACCCTTGCTCCCTACCTCTCTACTAGCTACATCAGAATGTTCCCTAGACCCTTGCTCCCTACCTCTACTAGATACATCAGAATGTTCCCTAGACCCTTGCTCCCTACCTCTCTACTAGATACATCAGAATGTTCCCTAGACCCTTGTTCCCTACCTCTCTACTAGATACATCAGAATGTTCCCTAGACCCTTGTTCCCTACCTCTCTACTAGATACATCAGAATGTTCCCTACCTCTCTACTAGATACATCAGAATGTTCCCTAGACCCTTGTTCCCTACCTCTCTACTAGCTACATCAGAATGTTCCCTAGACCCTTGTTCCCTACCTCTCTACTAGATACATCAGAATGTTCCCTAGACCCTTGTTCCCTACCTCTCTACTAGATACATCAGAATGTTCCCTAGACCCTTGCTCCCTACCTCTCTACTAGATACATCAGAATGTTCCCTAGACCCTTGCTCCCTACCTCTCTACTAGATACATCAGAATGTTCCCTAGACCCTTGTTCCCTACCTCTCTACTAGCTACATCAGAATGTTCCCTAGACCCTTGCTCCCTACCTCTCTACTAGCTACATCAGAATGTTCCCTAGACCCTTGCTCCCTACCTCTCTACTAGATACATCAGAATGTTCCCTAGACCCTTGCTCCCTACCTCTCTACTAGCTACATCAGAATGTTCCCTAGACCCTTGTTCCCTACCTCTCTACTAGATACATCAGAATGTTCCCTAGACCCTTGCTCCCTACCTCTCTACTAGATACATCAGAATGTTCCCTAGACCCTTGTTCCCTACCTCTCTACTAGATACATCAGAATGTTCCCTAGACCCTTGTTCCCTACCTCTCTACTAGATACATCAGAATGTTCCCTAGACCCTTGTTCCCTACCTCTCTACTAGATACATCAGAATGTTCCCTAGACCCTTGTTCCCTACCTCTCTACTAGATACATCAGAATGTTCCCTAGACCCTTGTTCCCTACCTCTCTACTAGATACATCAGAATGTTCCCTAGACCCTTGTTCCCTACCTCTCTACTAGATACATCAGAATGTTCCCTAGACCCTTGCTCCCTACCTCTCTACTAGATACATCAGAATGTTCCCTAGACCCTTGTTCCCTACCTCTCTACTAGATACATCAGAATGTTCCCTAGACCCTTGTTCCCTACCTCTCTACTAGATACATCAGAATGTTCCCTAGACCCTTGCTCCCTACCTCTCTACTAGATACATCAGAATGTTCCCTAGACCCTTGCTCCCTACCTCTCTACTAGATACATCAGAATGTTCCCTAGACCCTTGCTCCCTACCTCTCTACTAGCTACATCAGAATGTTCCCTAGACCCTTGCTCCCTACCTCTCTACTAGATACATCAGAATGTTCCCTAGACCCTTGTTCCCTACCTCTCTACTAGATACATCAGAATGTTCCCTAGACCCTTGCTCCCTACCTCTCTACTAGATACATCAGAATGTTCCCTAGACCCTTGCTCCCTACCTCTCTACTAGATACATCAGAATGTTCCCTAGACCCTTGTTCCCTACCTCTCTACTAGATACATCAGAATGTTCCCTAGACCCTTGTTCCCTACCTCTACTAGATACATCAGAATGTTCCCTAGACCCTTGCTCCCTACCTCTCTACTAGATACATCAGAATGTTCCCTAGACCCTTGCTCCCTACCTCTACTAGATACATCAGAATGTTCCCTAGACCCTTGCTCCCTACCTCTCTACTAGATACATCAGAATGTTCCCTAGACCCTTGTTCCCTACCTCTCTACTAGATACATCAGAATGTTCCCTAGACCCTTGTTCCCTACCTCTCTACTAGATACATCAGAATGTTCCCTAGACCCTTGTTCCCTACCTCTCTACTAGATACATCAGAATGTTCCCTAGACCCTTGCTCCCTACCTCTCTACTAGATACATCAGAATGTTCCCTAGACCCTTGCTCCCTACCTCTCTACTAGCTACATCAGTCTAAGGCTGGGATTCAGTTTGGACAACGCTACCTCTCTACTAGATACATCAGAATGTTCCCTAGACCCTTGTTCCCTACCTCTCTACTAGATACATCAGAATGTTCCCTAGACCCTTGCTCCCTACCTCTCTACTAGATACATCAGAATGTTCCCTAGACCCTTGTTCCCTACCTCTCTACTAGCTACATCAGAATGTTCCCTAGACCCTTGCTCCCTACCTCTCTACTAGATACATCAGAATGTTCCCTAGACCCTTGCTCCCTACCTCTCTACTAGCTACATCAGTCTAAGGCTGGGATTCAGTTTGGACAACGCTACCTCTCTACTAGATACATCAGAATGTTCCCTAGACCCTTGCTCCCTACCTCTCTACTAGATACATCAGAATGTTCCTAGACCCTTGCTCCCTACCTCTCTACTAGATACATCAGAATGTTCCCTAGACCCTTGTTCCCTACCTCTCTACTAGATACATCAGAATGTTCCCTAGACCCTTGCTCCCTACCTCTCTACTAGATACATCAGAATGTTCCCTAGACCCTTGCTCCCTACCTCTCTACTAGATACATCAGAATGTTCCCTAGACCCTTGCTCCCTACCTCTCTACTAGATACATCAGAATGTTCCCTAGACCCTTGCTCCCTACCTCTCTACTAGATACATCAGAATGTTCCCTAGACCCTTGCTCCCTACCTCTCTACTAGATACATCAGAATGTTCCCTAGACCCTTGCTCCCTACCTCTCTACTAGATACATCAGAATGTTCCCTAGACCCTTGTTCCCTACCTCTCTACTAGATACATCAGAATGTTCCCTAGACCCTTGCTCCCTACCTCTCTACTAGCTACATCAGAATGTTCCCTAGACCCTTGCTCCCTACCTCTCTACTAGATACATCAGAATGTTCCCTAGACCCTTGTTCCCTACCTCTCTACTAGATACATCAGAATGTTCCCTAGACCCTTGCTCCCTACCTCTCTACTAGATACATCAGAATGTTCCCTAGACCCTTGCTCCCTACCTCTCTACTAGATACATCAGAATGTTCCCTAGACCCTTGCTCCCTACCTCTCTACTAGATACATCAGAATGTTCCCTAGACCCTTGCACCCTACCTCTCTACTAGATACATCAGAATGTTCCCTAGACCCTTGCTCCCTACCTCTCTACTAGCTACATCAGAATGTTCCCTAGACCCTTGCTCCCTACCTCTCTACTAGCTACATCAGAATGTTCCCTAGACCCTTGCTCCCTACCTCTCTACTAGATACATCAGAATGTTCCCTAGACCCTTGTTCCCTACCTCTCTACTAGCTACATCAGAATGTTCCCTAGACCCTTGCTCCCTACCTCTCTACTAGCTACATCAGAATGTTCCCTAGACCCTTGCTCCCTACCTCTCTACTAGATACATCAGAATGTTCCCTAGACCCTTGCTCCCTACCTCTCTACTAGATACATCAGAATGTTCCCTAGACCCTTGTTCCCTACCTCTCTACTAGATACATCAGAATGTTCCCTAGACCCTTGTTCCCTACCTCTCTACTAGATACATCAGAATGTTCCCTACCTCTCTACTAGATACATCAGAATGTTCCCTAGACCCTTGTTCCCTACCTCTCTACTAGCTACATCAGCATGTTCCCTAGACCCTTGCTCCCTACCTCTCTACTAGATACATCAGAATGTTCCCTAGACCCTTGTTCCCTACCTCTCTACTAGATACATCAGCATGTTCCCTAGACCCTTGCTCCCTACCTCTCAACTAGATACATCAGAATGTTCCCTAGACCCTTGCTCCCTACCTCTCTACTAGATACATCAGAATGTTCCCTAGACCCTTGCTCCCTACCTCTCTACTAGATACATCAGAATGTTCCCTAGACCCTTGCTCCCTACCTCTCTACTAGATACATCAGAATGTTCCCTAGACCCTTGCTCCCTACCTCTCTACTAGATACATCAGAATGTTCCCTAGACCCTTGCTCCCTACCTCTCTACTAGATACATCAGAATGTTCCCTAGACCCTTGTTCCCTACCTCTCTACTAGATACATCAGAATGTTCCCTAGACCCTTGCTCCCTACCTCTCTACTAGCTACATCAGAATGTTCCCAGTTTGCTCCCTACCTCTCTACTAGATACATCAGAATGTTCCCTAGACCCTTGCTCCCTACCTCTCTACTAGATACATCAGTCTAAGCTCCCTACCTCTCTACTAGCTACTGGAATGTTCCCTAGACCCTTGCTCCCTACCTCTCTACTAGATACATCAGAATGTTCCCTAGACCCTTGCTCCCTATCTACTAGATACATTGTTCCCTAGACCCTTGCTCCCTACCTCTCTACTAGATACATCAGAATGTTCCCTAGACCCTTGTTCCCTACCTCTCTACTAGATACATCAGAATGTTCCCTAGACCCTTGCTCCCTACCTCTCTACTAGCTACATCAGTCTAAGGCTGGGATTCAGTTTGGACAACACTACCTCTCTACTAGATACATCAGAATGTTCCCTAGACCCTTGCTCCCTACCTCTCTACTAGATACATCAGAATGTTCCCTAGACCCTTGCTCCCTACCTCTCTACTAGCTACATCAGAATGTTCTAGACCCTTGTTCCCTACCTCTCTACTAGATACATCAGAATGTTCCCAGACCCTTGCTCCCTACCTCTCTACTAGCTACATCAGTCTAAGGCTGGGATTCAGTTTGGACAACGCTACCTTTACATGTCACTTCCTGATTGAGTCAACAAATGCAGTGTTTACCATAATTGTGGTCTCCGCTAATTTAAACATTTTTTAAAACATTTTTTTTTTAACCTTTATTTAACTAGGCAAGTCAGTTAAGAACAAATTCTTATTTTCAATGACGGCCTGGGAACAGTGACTTTAAAACGCTGTGCATTGTGAACAAGGCGTGATCGGATTGAATCGCGGCCTTGACTCCGTTAGAGCAATCAAATCAAATGTATGTATAAAGCCCTTCTGACATCAGCTGATGTCACAATGTGCTGTACAGAAACCCAGCCTGAACCCCCAAACAGTGTAGAAGCGCGGTGGCTAGGAAAACTCCCTAGAGAAAGGCCCTAGTTCCAACCTTCTTTCCTTCCTTCTTTCCTTCCTTCCTTCCTTCCTTCCTTCCTGTCTTCCTTCCTCATCTGTCTCTGGACTGATTAGCTGACAGCTGCACATAACTCGATGTACAGGTCTTAAAGCAAAGTAATAAGCTTTGGACAAGTAAGTGTGAGTCAGCTTAATGTACACAGCCTGGACGGGACGCTAGTCTATTACAGAGCCTTATCCCCAATCTGCCTCCTTAACCTAATGTGATTAGCATGAGGTTGTAAGTAACAAGAACATTTCCCAGGACATAGACATATCTGATATTGGCAGAAAGCTTAAATTCTTGTTAATCTAACTGCACTGTCCAATTTACAGTAGCGAATACAGTGAAAGAATACCATGCTATTGTTTGAGGAGAGTGCACAGTTATGTACTTAAAAATGTATTAATAAACCAAATTAGACACATTTGGCAAGACTTGATACAACCTTTTGCACAGAAATGCAATGCTTCATTGAATCAGTCTAAAACGTTGCGCGTACACTGCTGCCATCTGGTGGCCAAAATCTAAATTGCGCCTAAACTGGAATAATACATTGTGGCCTTTCTCTTGCATTACAAAGATGGTAAAAAAAATAGCCATGTTTTATCTTTGTATCTTTTCCCAGATCTAATGTGTTATATTCTCCTACATTCATTCTACATTTCCACAAACTTCAAAGTGTTTCCTTTCAAATGGTATCAATAATATGCATATCCTTGCTTCAGGTCCTGAGCTACAGGCAGTTAGATTTGGGTACTGAGCTACAGGCAGTTAGATTTGGGTACTGAGCTACAGGCAGTTAGATTTGGGTACTGAGATACAGGCAGTTAGATTTGGGTACTGAGCTACAGGCAGTTAGATTTGGGTACTGAGCTACAGGCAGTTAGATTTGGGTACTGAGCTACAGGCAGTTAGATTTGGGTACTGAGCTACAGGCAGTTAGATTTGGGTACTGAGCTACAGGCAGTTAGATTTGGGTACTGAGCTACAGGCAGTTAGATTTGGGTACTGAGCTACAGGCAGTTAGATTTGGGTACTGAGCTACAGGCAGTTAGATTTAGGTACTGAGCTACAGGCAGTTAGATTTGGGTACTGAGCTACAGGCAGTTAGATTTGGGTACTGAGCTACAGGCAGTTAGATTTAGGTACTGAGCTACAGGCAGTTAGATTTGGGTACTGAGCTACAGGCAGTTAGATTTGGGTACTGAGCTACAGGCAGTTAGATTTGGGTATGTCATTTTAGGAGAACATTTTTTTTTAAAGGGTCCAATCCTTAAGAGGTTGTTAATGTTCAGTGCCAAGCATAGAGACACTGGGTCCCATAGTTCTTAGTCTTTTAGTATGAGTGGACTTGGTGCAGGTCCATAGTGGTTACATACAATGATGAAAATAACTAAATAGTCATTATTCAGAATAACAAAACGTCCCACTCTCAAGGGAAATATGTTTATTTAATTAGTATAATCTGATAAAGGACAATTCTATTACAGGATGTAATTGTAAAATGTGAATGTTTATCATTAAATCCTTTCTTTTCTTGAACATCTCTTTTCCACTTGACGAAGTCAGACGAAGAATACGCCTTTCATAAAAATGTTTCCAACAGGTCAAAGTTATTCCCGGGTTTTTCGTCTGTTTACTGCACTAACATTCCAAACCAAAACCATGTGTGGTTCATTATTGTGATCCCTGGTCAGAGAACCTCACTGGCCCTTTAAATAACCTACTGCACCGTACTCAAATCAACAACTACCTTGTGACAACTTCAACCCAGTGTATACTATATGTCTGTGTCTGGAATGGCAGATATTCTCTATAGTAAACTACGTTTGAAGGTGCATAGGGAATAGGGTGCGATTTTGGGACGTTTAGGTTCCTGGTCAAAAATAGCACACTAGGGAATAGGGTGCGATTTTGGGACGTTAAAGTTCCTGGTCAAAAATAGCACACTAAGGAATAGGGTGTGATTTGGGACATGAAGGGCCTGGTCAAAAGTAGAACACTAGGGAATAGTGGTACTATGATTTGGGACATGGAATGGCAGATATTCCTAAAAAATAGCACACTAGGGAATAGGGTGAGATTTGGGACATGAAGGGCCTGGTCAAAAATAGCACACTAGGGAATAGGGTGCGATTTGGGACATGAAGGCCCTGGTCAAAAATAGCACACTAGGGAATAGGGTGCGATCTGGGACATGAAGGCCCTGGTCAAAAATAGCACACTAGGGAATAGGGTGCGATTTTGGGACATGAAGGCCCTGGTCAAAAATAGCACACTAAGAAATAGGGTGTGATCTGGGTCATGAAGGCCCTGGTCAAAAATAGCACAGTACTAGGGAATAGGGTGCATCTGTGGAGATGAAGGCCCTGGTCAAAAATAGCACACTAAGAAATAGGGTGTGATCTGTTTTAAAACATGATTAAGGCCCTGGTCAAAAATAGCACACTAAGAAATAGGGTGCGATTTTGGGACGTTAAAGTTCCTGGTCAAAAATAGCACACTAGGGAATAGGGTGTGATTTGGGACATGAAGGGCCTGGTCAAAAGTAGAACACTAGGGAATAGGGTGTGATTTTGGGACATGAAGGGCCTGGTCAAAAATAGCACACTGGAGAATAGGGTGCGATCTGGGACATGAAGGCCCTGGTCAAAAATAGCACACTAAGAAATAGGGTGCGATTTTGGGACGTTAAAGTTCCTGGTCAAAAATAGCACACTAGGGAATAGGGTGTGATTTGGGACGTACCATATGTCATCAAATCAACAACGTAGTCATATCCTCAGTATATGGCGACTGTATGAGTGACATGCTAACAGTGGAGATGATATAGTCGGTCATAAATCACACATTCCCTCAGCCTGCCTGTGGTGATCTGTTTTAAAACATGATTAATGTCAGTGAGGAAACATCCGGAGGGTTTAGCACCCTGTGTGTGTGTGTGTGTGTGTGTGTGTGTGTGTGTGTGTGTGTGTGTGTGTGTGTGTGTGTGTGTGTGTGTGTGTGTGTGTGTGTGTGAGGGTTTTAATGACAAACTAATCATGCATTTCTAGACTAGGTGTGAGATCTATGAAGCTGTTGGTGAGGATCACACACAGATATAGTCACTGACGTTTTCAGCTAAACATTCAGGGCCTGGAGCAGAAACTGACCCCGGTGCTAACACACAGGACCAATGGAACAACAAAGACCCACACACTAACACACCAGGACAATGGAACACACACACACACAATGGAACACACACTAACACAGGACCAATGGAACACACACACACACACACACACACACACACACAATGGAACAACACAGACCCACCCACACACACACACACCACACACACACACACACACTAACACACACACACACACAACAAAGACACACACTAACACACACACACACACACACACACACACACACACTCACACACACAGTCATACAACACACACACACAGTCATACACAATGGAACACACAAACACACACAGTCACACACAGTCAATGGAACACAAAGACCCACCCTCACACACACAGTCACACACACACACACAGGTTCAGAGAACTGGGTGATCACCCAGAAACTGGGACTTTGTAGGCCAGTTGACCAATGGAACACACACACACAACACAGGACCAACACACACACACACAACAAAGACACACACACCACCAATGGAACAACAAAGACCCACACACACAGTCATAACACACCAGGACCAACACACACACACAGACCAATGGAACAACAAAGACCCACACACAACACAGGACCAATGGAACAACAAAGACCACCCTCTAACACACAGACCAATGGAACAACAAAGACACACCCTCTAACACACCAGGACCAATGGAACAACAAAGACACACAGACCAATGGAACACAAAGACCCACCCTCACACACCAGGACCAATGGAACAACAAAGACCCCTCTAACACACCAGGACCAATGGAACAACAAAGACCCACCCTCTAACACACCAGGACCAATGGAACAACAAAGACCCACCCTCTAACACACCAGGACCAATGGAACAACAAAGACACACACACAGTCAATGGAACAACAAAGACACACTAACACACAGGACCAATGGAACAACAAAGACACACAGTCTAACACACCAGGACCAAGGAACAACAAAACACTCCTAACACACCAGGACCAATGGAACAACAAAGACCCACCCTCACACAGGACCAGGGATTCTGGACCAATGGAACAACAAAGAACCCTCTAACACACCAGGACCAATCCCTAACACACCAGGACCAATGGAACAAAAACCCACCCTCTAACATTTGAACAACAAAAGACCTACCCTCTAACACACCAGGACCAATGGATTAACACCAGGACCAATGGAACAACAAAGACACCCCATCCAGGACCAATGGAACAACAAAGACCCACCCTCTAACACCAGGACCAATGGAACAACAAAGACCCACCCTAAACACACCAGGACCAATGGAACACAAAGACCCCCTCTAACACACCAGGACCAATATACCAGGACCAATGGAACAACAAAGACCCACCCTCTAAACACAGGACCATGGAACATCAAAGACTAACAACTGGGAACAACAAAGACCCACCCTCTAACACACCAGGACCAATGGAACAACAAAACACAGGACCAATGGAACAACAGACACCAGGACCAATGGAACAACAAAGACCACCCTCTACCCTCACAAAGACCACCCTCTAACAACAACAAAGACCCACCCTCTAACACACCAGGACCAATGGAACAACAAAGACCCACCCTCTAACACACCAGGACCAATGGAACAACAAAGACCCACCCTCTAACACACCAGGACCAATGGAACAACAAAGACACACCCTCTAACACACCAGGACCAATGGAACAACAAAGACCCACCCTCTAACACACCAGGACCAATGGAACAACAAAGACCCCCCTCTAACACACCAGGACCAATGGAACAACAAAGACCCACCCTCTAACACACCAGGACCAATGGAACAACAAAGACACACCCTCTAACACACCAGGACCAATGAAACAACAAAGACCCCCCTCTAACACACCAGGACCAATGGAACAACAAAGACCCACCCTCTAACACACCAGGACCAATGGAACAACAAAGACCCACCCTCTAACACACCAGGACCAATGGAACAACAAAGACCCACCCTCTAACACACCAGGACCAATGGAACAACAAAGACCCACCCTCTAACACACCAGGACCAATGGAACAACAAAGACCCACCCTCTAACACACCAGGACCAATGGAACAACAAAGACACACCCTCTAACACACCAGGACCAATGGAACAACAAAGACCCACCCTCTAACACACCAGGACCAATGGAACAACAAAGACCCACCCTCTAACACACCAGGACCAATGGAACAACAAAGACCCACCCTCTAACACACCAGGACCAATGGAACAACAAAGACACACCCTCTAACACACCAGGACCAATGGAACAACAAAGACCCACCCTCTAACACACCAGGACCAATGGAACATTGGCTAAAACATGGCTAGTTGTGAAACACACTAATGATCTATTTACTGAATTAAACGATATATAGATAATGTCTGAAAAGAGACCAATGGGAAGGGAAGCTAAGGTACACAATAGTAGGTTTTGCTAGACAGAAGGTAATGTCGAAAAGAGAAGGAAGGGAAGCTGGTACACAAAAGGGATACATTTTGTCACTCTTCATATAATTAATTAAAATGCCTTTTTGTATAGCATATTCAATGCAAAGATTAAAAACTCTGATTAAAAACTAAAAGGTTAAACAACGTTTTTAATCTTTGTTTCCATTTAACATGCTATACAAATAAATGTATTTTAATTAATAATATGAAGAGTGCCTTGGTCCTCCCTTATTTTTAATATTTTACCTATATTTAACTTGGCAAGTCAGTTAAAAACTAATTTTATTTACAATGAAGGCCTACCCCAATGACACTGGGCCAATTGTGTGCCACTCATATGAGCCTCCCAATCACAGCCGGGAATCAAACCAGAGTCTGTAGTGACATCTCAAGCACAGAGATGCAGTGGATTAGAGCGCTTCGCCACTCGGGAGCCCCAAGACAATGTATTTGTCTACTTTAATGTACTACTAAGATTGTATTTATTCATTCCAAATGGGTAAAACAAAACTGTAAAGTTGCTTTGAACGTAAAACTATTGTTGTGAAGCAAAGACAATGATCAATCTGCATTATGCTAATCTACCCACTGAAATTACCTTGTTGTCCTCAAGTGAACCGTCTTGCTCTCATACTTCAGCGTTCAGTTGAGAGAGAAATTGGCCTGGTCTCTTTGTAGCTCAAAAGTATTTAGGGTAAGGGAAAGAGTTAACTACAGTAAAAAAAAAACGTCCTCACAGATGTACCCATCATGTAAACCTATCGATCATAGATACAGTCGGCCACACCACGTGCGCGTCATCCTTGCACAGGTTGGGCACACTCTCCAACGCGCACAGCGGGAACACGAGGGGAAACGTGTTGAGTTCTAGAGCCCACGACCAGGGTTCCCTTTCGCAATCCCCAAACAACTGTCATGTTATGATTCAAATCCTTTCGGAAAAATGTATATGCTATCCTCCAAAAAGCAGGTTTAATTGTCCAGTCAGACACGAAACAGATTTCAGAATGGCCTCTATCGGCATGGAACATAGGCCCATCTCTCCAAAGACAGTTGAATATTCTCCTAAAGTTATTCCTGAACAAAAAAGCAGTAGGCTACGGTGCGTCCCAGACCGGTAACGTTGCCCGGGGAAAAATAAACCCACCTGATCTCTCTCCCTCTCTCTGCGTGTGTACTGACCGATCGTCCCGTACAGAACCTAGAGACAGTAGCCCAAACCCAGTGGCTCTGGCTGTGCTGTGTGGGCCGCGTAGTGCGAGCCTCCTTTTCAGGCCCTCCCTAAAATGGAATTCTAGGTGGTGGTGACTAGGCAGTAGGTATGTCGAGCTCCATGCGTGCGCCACTCCAGAATAACACAGTCCTGGAGACAGTTGAGATCGTGCAGTAACCATTGCCACCAAATGGAAAGGTTTGTCTCTGCACTCTCGTATGTAAAAGTGTGGGGAGTAAATTACTATTCTCTTCCCAAACAATAAATCAGAAAAACGAGGTTTTCGTAAACCATAAGGATTTATCAAGTTTCTGAGTAAAATATAAAGTTATAACGTTGATTTGCCTAACATATTTAGGACTATATTACCAGGCTGTATTATTACGGCATTCGATTGAAAACAAGATCTATATTTATAAACATGTGTATTTACAAAGATAGACAATAACTCAGTCTTAGTTTAGTTTTAGTTTTTTTCATCCATGTGTCATTCTATGATGGCTGATCTCTCATCTGATCTGTATATAAAATCTCAGTGGGCTACTTAACTGGTCGATACACACTATTGTAGTTGGAGCGCCGACTGGTGGTCATTAGGAGGGGCGTGCCAAATAAACGTCTGAAATAAAAGTTTAAGATTATTAGCTGTTAAACTGTTTAACTTTGATTTCTCCTAGATTTGTTTTAGCTCTAAACTTGTTTTGATGTCTCCAATCTTGATGAACACCATTTTATGTATGAGAAGTCTTAGCATATAACTTTTACATTGTACATGGTTGAGATTTAAACGTTTTATCAACGCATTAATTAACTTAATATTGAGTTTGAAATATGTATCAAATATCACCATGAAGTATCACGTTGAAACTGTCCCGTTTTAAAAATGTGTCCACCGTGGACTTCGTTTCCGAGGCACGGACGGGGATCGAGCCCGCGATCTTCGGTTTACGAGACCGACGCCTTACCACTTGGCCACCGCGCCCGGTAATAGTGCGAAGGAAAAATATGAGTTTTCAAACCTTTTTCCTGCCAATTGACTGAAAAGTGTTATGGATGATACAAATATATTTATTGATGGTAAGCACGTTTTTATGACGAACAATCTCAATCATGCATCTCCAAACCAAGACACACCGTGTCATCTTCCAGTTCACCACTTAGCTAAGCTTTGATAAAACTGACGTTTGTAGCTAGCTACTGGAAGTTAGCTACACGGGTCGTTTTCAAAATGTGACTTTAGCCGCTAGAAAGCAACATAGGATGATGATTGATGCCCGAAACGTAATTGTGTTTATTATCAGCAGTGATCGATTGTAAATGACGCTATTTCGGACACGCCCTGTCACGTGTTCCTGAATGTAACACCGCACCCGGATGTAGTGGGGGACTAAGCTAAGGATCATGTTGCTAGCTGGGTTTGGTATCTCAACCATCGAATATTATATGTTGACGATGATGTGATTTATAGCTAGATAGATTAGTTTTGGTGCAGATTGCAAGCGTGGCTCATTTTAACCTGTGCGCTCGGGTCATTTTGGTAAGTCCTAGGCATGTTCCTAGCTCAGCAAAGATGTAGCTAGCTAGCTAACTAGCTGACCATATGAGATCAATACAAGTACATCCAGTTCTGTACCGGTGTCATTGTCAAAAGTTGTCACCGAAGGTTGCAAATTCATGGAATTTTGTTCGAATACATAATAATAATTATTTGTCTGATATGTGCACCGCACTGTAACAAGTTGCAATGTTGTTGTTAGCGTTAGCTACAATAACATTACAATGTTAGCTAGCTACAATAACTACAATGTTAGCTAGCTACAATAACATATACAATGTTGTTAGCTAACAATAACATTACAATGTTAGCTAGCTACAATAACATTACAATGTTAGCTAGCTACAATAACATTACAATGTTTAGCTACAATAACATTACAATGTTAGCTACAATAACATTACAATGTTAGCCAGCTACAATAACATTACATGTTGTTAGCTAGCTACAATAACATATACAATGTTAGCTAGCTACAATAACATTACAATGTTAGCTAGCTACAATAACATTACAATGTTAGCTAGCAATATTACAATAACATTACAATGTTAGCCAGCTACAATAACATTACAATGTTGCTACAATAACATTTGTTAGCTAGCTACAATAACATTACAATGTTAGCTAGCTACAATAACATTACAATGTTAGCTAGCTACAATAACATATACAATGTTGTTAGCTAGCTACAATAACATTACAATGTTAGCTAGCTACAATAACATTACAATGTTAGCTAGCTACAATAACATTACAATGTTAGCTAGCTACAATAACATTACAATGTTAGCCAGCTACAATAACATTACAATGTTGTTAGCTAGCTACAATAACATATACAATGTTGTTAGCTAGCTACAATAACATTACAATGTTAGCTAGCTACAATAACATTACAATGTTAGCTAGCTACAATAACATTACAATGTTAGCCAGCTACAATAACATATACAATGTTGTTAGCTAGCTACAATAACATATACAATGTTGTTAGCTAGCTACAATAACATTACAATGTTATAGCTACAATAACATATATAGCTACAATGTTGTTAGCTAGCTACAATAACGTTATAAAGTTGTTAGCTAGCTACAATAACATACACAATGTTGTCAGCTTCGTTTCAAAGCTCAGGCAAAGGAACATACAGTATTATTCAGGTTCCCTGAATCAGGGCAGTGAAATGTGTTCTATAAGATCATAAGTGTGTGTTTCACTTTTTGACCATGCGAGTTCTCATTTAGATACAACATTTACATTTACATTTAAGTCATTTAGCAGACGCTCTTATCCAGAGCGACTTACAAATTGGTGCATACACCTTATGACATCCAGTGGAACAGCCACTTTACAATAGTACATCTAAATCTTTTTAGGGGGGTGAGAAGGATTACTTATCCTATCCTAGGTACAACAGAGGAGCCTACCTATGTTACTTACCTTAACTGAATTTCATATTCCATTCTATATTCATAATATTGCATTTATATATATAACCTGGAAAAACTACATTCCCAACCGTTCCTTTGCAGGTGAGGAAGCCTATAAATCAGCACTACTGCAGGAGGAACCTGGGAGGCTGGAGAGACCCTGAACTGACACCCCAGCCCTGTCCCAAGCCATCGTTGATCTTCCACGCCTCCATGTCCCGGGTGTAGGTTAAACCCTGAAGTCCCACCCCTGTGACATCCCTGGGTCCCCTCTCCAGCCTCAGCACCAGCCTCAGCCCCTCTGACGACCTACCATGCCCCTGATCGTGGATGCTGTGTGGGCCGTGTGGAGCATCGGGGCCGGGGTCTATGACTACTTCCACACCAGTGCGATGGAGGAACGCATCGGCAACCTGGAGAGCGTCCTCACCATCCACCAGTGTGTCATAGCAGCTCTGTCCGCAGGCCTCGTCCTCCTCATGACCTACATACTGTGGAGAAAACACTGAAGCCATGGTTGTTTCCCTCTAGGTACAGATCCTGGATCATTTCCCCCTCCCTCAATCCTATCTGTAACCAGTAGTGGGGGAAAATACTAAACTGACCCAAGATCAGCATCTAGGGGCAACTTCACCCTACTCTAGCGGAGATGGGAGATGAGACGGTCCTAGATACTCCAGACTTAAGGACTGCATTACGGATAGCATCGGCTACTCACCAGACGAACAGCCAGTCCCAAATCACTCCCTAACCCTCCCCTATATTGTCTTATGTCATATCATGCGATGACTGTCAGTTTAGGGGCGGGGCATCGTGTAGGAGTGACGCCACCTAGCATAAGATAAGGACCTTGGCACTAACCCTTGGGTGTTGGCAGATCTGAAGGGTCTTGATAGGTATAAGCAGTGTAACACTGGATCATCACATTACTACTGGAGCTCAACAGACAGTCCTCAACCCCTCCCTAGTCCTTCCCCTCGGCCCTGACCCTCAAATGAACGGTCTGGATAGGTATGACAACTGGGTAGGTATAGGATTCTGTTTCATCAAAGCACTACTATTGGAAGACGAGCTCAAGAGACCACGAGGAGTTGCTTGTGGAAGCTTCCTGGTGGACAGTAGCCCTGGTATACAGTGCAAAGGCTCTATCAGAGCTGGTTGGAGTAGAGTCATCCCTCCAGGTCTCGTTCGTCTCTCTGCCGTTACTTGGAATGGGATTGAGAGGAAGTCTGAGAGCTGAGGGTAGCTGGAGAGGGGTTCTTCAATCTGAGAGCCCGAGTGCAGTGTTGACTGTAGCCTGGTCCCCAGATCTGTTTGTGCTATTGTGTCAACTCCTTGCCATGCCAAACATGGAATTGACATGAAAGCACCAACAGATCTGGGACCAGTCTATCATGACTGGCTGTGATCAGAAAACACTGTATTTTGCTACTGTGTGGATACTGATGTCTAGCCTGGTCCCTGATCTGTTTGTGCTGTCATGCCAACAATGACCATAATGACCGTAGGCGTGGGCAAGACCATACAAACAGATCTAGGACCAGGCTAACTCAGGTTTAAATGAAACAAGTGGCCTACCATCCATTGAATGTGATTGATTCATTCTGGTCCTGTTATATTTCTGAAAGGGATTTGTGAAACATGGCTTCTGTCCATGTCACTGTAGAATAAAGCCAACATAATAATGACACTGTTGGGACTAAACATTTTAAACCGCCTTTTCTTAAAAAGGTGTTTATCTTTCTCTTACATGGAAGATATCAGACAGTTTAAGCCTAGTCCTGGGCTAAAAAGCCTGGTCAATGGAGAATCTCCGTTAAGTTAATATTTTTTTTTAGCCCAGGACTAGACTTAAACTGTCTGAAATCTTCCATGTAAGAGAAAGATAAACACTTTTTTTTTTTTTAAAGTTACTGTCGAGGTTAAACGTTGTTCCACGTTTCCATGACGATGACACCTTTTTAACGGTTTTCTCTGTATTTGTACGTCATAACATCTCCTTTTTTAAAATCATGCTTTTATCATTGTTGGGTCTGTTCCCTGTCTACCTGGTTCACTGTTATCATGTCTGTCGGCCATTGTTGTCGACTGAAGTGCTACTGTGCATATTTTGCTGAATCACTACCTGGTTGTTGGTTTCTATGTGAACAAACGGTATTTAATGTCAGGTTAATAAATAATGTGATTAACTCTGCACTATTCTTAATGTATGTGAAGTATTCGTTTATCATGTACAAACTATGATTTGTAATTCCTTTGAAAGTTGGGTGCCATGCCAGTGGTCACAGCTGGTTGTCATGACGTCACTGAGATACGGTCCTGTAGGTTGTAACTACAACCTTGTTCCAGGAGAACCAGATCCCTATGGGACCTGGTCAAAAGTATTGCACTACATAAGGAATAGGGTGCTATTTGTAATGGAGCCATGGACTCAGGAATGTCCACAGATAAATATGGTCCATCCAGGTCAAAGATTCTTCTTCTCTTGATTCGTATCAGGGATTGAGAATGTCAGGAAGAGATTGCTTCAGAGCAACTGTAGACTTGCCCAGGATTGCTGCTTCCATGGTGCCTGCCCCTTAAATATGTCATCAGACCAAGTTGCTGAATAAAAACATCTGTCTTTCTCTCTCATTATACCAGGCTATTTGCTCAGACGGGCCAATTTCCGTCCTCATTATGTTTGTGGGTCAGTCCATTCTTATTAGTACCATACTCTTCACTTCCACATGTCTGATATATACTCTGTTTATTAGGTACACCCATTAAGAACCGGGTCGGACCACCCGTTGCCTCCAGAACAGCCCAAATTATTCAGGGCATGGATTCTACAAGGTGTGGCATTCAAACGTTGCTCAATTAGGATCAAGGGATCTATAGTGCGCCAGGAAAACATTCCCCACACCATTACACCACCAGCCTGTACCGTTGACACTCACGCTGCTTACGCCCAATCCTGACTCTGCCGTCAACAGGAACTGGGATTCAATTGGACCAGGGAATGGTTTTCCACTCCTCAATTGTCCAGTGTTGGTGATCGCGTGCTCACTGGAGACACTTCCTTGTTTTGAGCTGATAGGGGTGAATTCGGTGTGGTCGTCTGCTGCGATAGCCAATCCGTGACAAGGACCCGTGCTGCGATAGCCAATCCGTGACAAGGACCCGTGCTGCGATAGCCAATCCGTGACAAGGACCCGTGCTGCGATAGCCAATCCGCGACAAGGACCCGTGCTGCGATAGCCAATCCGTGACAAGGACCCGTGCTGCGATAGCCAATCCGCGACAAGGACCCGTGCTGCGATAGCCAATCCGTGACAAGGACCCGTGCTGCGATAGCCAATCCGCGACAAGGACCCGTGCTGCGATAGCCAATCCGTGACAAGGACCCGTGCTGCGATAGCCAATCCGCGACAAGGACCCGTGCTGCGATAGCCAATCCGTGACAAGGACCCCTGCGATGCGACAAGGACCCGTGCTGCGATAGCCAATCCGTGACAAGGACCCGTGCTGCGATAGCCAATCCGCGACAGGACCCGTGCTGCGATAGCCAATCCGTGACAAGGACCCGTGCTGCGATAGCCAATCCGTGACAAGGACCCGTGCTGCGATAGCCAATCCGTGACAAGGACCCGTGCTGCGATAGCCAATCCGTGACAAGGACCCGTTCTGAACACCACTGTTGCACTGTGCTGTTATTTGTCTGTTTGTGGCCTGTCTTTATTTGTCTGTTTGTGGCCTGTCTTTATTTGTCTGTTTGTGGCCTGTCTTTTAGCTTGCACCATTCTTGCCGTTCTTCTTCGACCCTCCCTCATCAACAAGCTGTTTTCTCCCACAGGACCCACTGCTGATTGGATGCTTGTTGATTTGTCACACCATTCTCTGTAAAACCCCTAGACACTGTCGTGCGTGGAAACACCCAGGAACAGAGGGAAAGAGTGCAGTGGGAATCACAAGAATCGTGACATCCAAAGAGTGGTGTTCTGAACTCGGTTCAGGGTGTCATCTTCGGGATTTGATGGAAGCTGAGGTCAGATACCTAAAAGAGAAGAGAAGAGCAGGTGGGGTTAGTTTTCTGTCACCTGACCAGAACAATTAATGGAGAAAGGGAAAAGAGTCTTGGTTCTTATTACATTTTTTTTTACAAAGAACACCTCCCTACCACAGGAGGTTGGTGGCACCTTTAATTGGGGAGGACGGGCCCTGGTCAAAAGTAGCATGGACCCCAGGAGGTTGGTGGCAGCTTTAATTGGGGAGGACGGGCCCTGGTCAAAAGTAGCATGGACCACAGGAGGTTGGTGGCAGATTTAATTGGGGAGGACGGGCCCTGGTCAAAAGTAGCATGGACCACAGGAGGTTGGTGGCAGATTTAATTGGGAAGGACGGGCAAAGGTCAGGGCTGTGATTGTGGTGGAGATCATGATCCAGAGTTCTTGAAGTGCCCTGTAACAGGGCGAAGGAAGTTGAACTGGACGAAGGTCAGGACGGTCCATCAGATCTCCTATGCGGATGCAACCAAAATAGTTGAGGAAGCAAGTGACAGTGTTGAAGGTATGATACGCAGATGCAACACAGCCCGCGGGTCAAGCAAGACAACAGTGTGTTAAAAAGGTGGGTTTTATAGCATTTATTACAACTGTTATTAATTGTACGGCACAAAGTATCAAATAAATCTAAGAAGTTGAACATCATTGTGGCTGCAGCTGAAAAATATCTGAGACTTCAATGGAAGATGTGCCATTTTTTTTGCCCCCCTCACACCGACAATGTTTCTATTTTTGTGATCTTTTTGTTTTCATCCCGCACAGTAGGTGGCGGCAATACACTTTTTGAGTGTAGTCTGCCCCAAAACATATAAAGAAAAAGATGTAGCGCGTGTGCGTCACTAGTTACCACAGCCACAAGGTAAGAAGGTCCGCCTACTCGACCAATCAGATGTGTGAATGTGATGACGTGGAAGCCGGCTTACGCTTCGTGGGAAACGACCAATCAGGTGAGGGAGTGTGATGACTTGTTTGCCGACCGGCTCGCAGGGGCAGAAAAGAGACCGGTATTTCTTTTATCCAGTGATCCATCAATTATTTGATTATTTATTAGCTATAATAAAAACCAACCGTTCTAACTGCAAAGTGGTAATCCGATGTCTTATTCAAACTCAGCAAGTTTATCAGGATGTTTGCCTTCAACTGCATCGTTTTTAAAATGGCACGTGGACCAACACATTGATATGTCTTTAATTGTAGATCTTTATTTTCAGAATCCACAAGTAAAACGTTCACAGTTTCACAGAAATGTTCACATACATTTCAATGTTAGAAATTGTCTGATTTAAGATGAAAATGTCTACCCTGTTACTTTATTTAACGTAGCATTGCAATCCATATTTTTGGTATTTTGTACCAGTTTCCAAAGGCATGGTCTTTAAGCTATGGAATATGGTCAAAACATCTTCATTCAAATAATAAATGAATGGACTACTTACATGGCACTTTTCTCACCACACAAACCCCACTTACAACCTCTTTAATTGATTTGATTGGCCCATCCACCCCAGTCTTCTTCAGAGGACAAAGGTAACTTTATACATTATTCATACACTTCAGATACATGGCACTTTTATACAAAGTATTACATGATAGGAATACAGTTTGATATACACATCACACATAACATGGTTCTCATCCATAAAGCCGTGGGATGTAGTGGTGCTGCAGCAGCCCCATGGGAATAATGGAAAAATACACATGTTGGGAGAAAATAAATATCCACAAAAGTAGTGCACAGGGCCTTTACTAGTCCTTTACAGAGCCTTTACTAGTCCTTTACAGAGCCTTTACTAGTCCTTTACAGAGCCTTTACTAGTCCTTTACAGAGCCTTTACTAGTCCTTTACAGGGCCTTTACTAGTCCTTTACAGAGCCTTTACAGAGCCTTTACTAGTCCTTTACAGAGCCTTTACAGAGCCTTTACTAGTCCTTTACAGGGCCTTTACTAGTCCTTTACAGAGCCTTTACAGAGCCTTTACTAGTCCTTTACAGAGCCTTTACTAGTCCTTTACAGAGCCTTTACAGAGCCTTTACTAGTCCTTTACAGGGCCTTTACTAGTCCTTTACAGAGCCTTTACTAGTCCTTTACAGAGCCTTTACTAGTCCTTTACAGAGCCTTTACTAGTCCTTTACAGAGCCTTTACTAGTCCTTTACAGAGCCTTTACTAGTCCTTTACAGAGCCTTTACTAGTCCTTTACAGAGCCTTTATTAGTCCTTTACAGAGCCTTTACTAGTCCTTTACAGAGGTCCTTTACAGAGCCTTTACTAGTCCTTTACAGGGCCTTTACTAGTCCTTTACAGGGCCTTTACAGAGCCTTTACTAGTCCTTTACAGGGCCTTTACTAGTCCTTTACAGAGCCTTTACTAGTCCTTTACAGAGCCTTTACAGAGCCTTTACTAGTCCTTTACAGGGCCTTTACTAGTCCTTTACAGGGCCTTTACTAGTCCTTTACAGAGCCTTTACAGAGCCTTTACTAGTCCTTTACAGAGCCTTTACAGGGCCTTTACTAGTCCTTTACAGAGCCTTTACTAGTCCTTTACAGAGCCTTTACTAGTCCTTTACAGAGCCTTTACTAGTCCTTTACAGAGTCCTTTACAGAGCCTTTACTAGTCCTTTAGTCCTTTACAGAGCCTTTACTAGTCCTTTACAGAGCCTTTACTAGTCCTTTACAGAGCCTTTACTACAGAGCCTTTACAGGGCCTTTACTAGTCCTTTACAGGAGCCTTTACTAGTCCTTTACAGAGCCTTTATTAGTCCTTTACAGAGCCTTTACTAGTCCTTTACAGAGCCTTTACTAGTCCTTTACAGAGCCTTTACTAGTCCTTTACAGAGCCCTTTACAGAGCCTTTACTAGTCCTTTACAGAGCCTTTACTAGTCCTTTACAGAGCCTTTACTAGTCCTTTACAGAGCCTTTACTAGTCCTTTCCTTTACAGTTCTTTACAGAGCCTTTACTAGTCCTTTAGCCTTTATTAGTCCTTTACAGAGCCTTTACTAGTCCTTTACAGAGCCTTTAGTCCTTTACAGAGCCTTTACTAGTTCTTTACAGAGCCTTTTTACAGAGCCTTTACTAGTCCTTTACAGAGCCTTTACTAGTCCTTTACAGAGCCTTTACTAGTCCTTTACAGGAGCCTTTATTAGTCCTTTACAGAGCCTTTTACCAGTTCTTTACAGAGCCTAGTCCTTTAGCCAGGACCTTTACTAGTCCTTTACAGAGACCTTTATTAGTTCTTTACTAGTCCTTTCATTTACTAGTCCTTTACAGGGCCTTTATTAGTTCTTTACTAGTCTTTACTAGTACAGGACCCTCCTTTACAGGTCATTTACTAGTCCTTTACAGGGCCTTTTAGTTCTTTACTAGTCATTTACTAGTCCTTTACAGGACCTTTATTAGTCCTTTACTAGTTCTTTACAGTGCCTTTGATTTTCCCATGATGTCAAAAGAGGCACTGAGTTTGAAGGTAGGCCTTGAAATACATCCACAGGTACACCTCCAATTGACTCAAATGATGTCAATTAGCCTATCAAAAGCTTCTAAAGCTATGACATAATTTTCTGGAATTTTCCAAGCTGTTTAAAGGCCCAGTCAACTTAGTGTATGTAAACTTCTGACCCACTGGAATTGTGATACAGTGAATTATAAGTGAAATAATCTGTCTGTAAACAATTGTTGGAAAATGTACTTGTGTCATGCACAAAGTAGACGTCCTAACCGACTTGCCAAAACTATAGTTTGTTAACACAAAATTTGTGGAGTGGTTTAAAAACAAGTTTTAATGACTCCAACCTAAGTGTATGTAAACTTCCGACTTCAACTGTATATAGAAGCTCAGCGTAATGTATTGGGTAGACCACCTCCCAGTAATGTATTGGGTAGACCATCTCAGAGTAATGTACTGGGTAGACCACCTCAGAGTAATGTATTGGGTAGACCACCTCAGAGTAATGTATTGGGTAGACCACCTAGAGTAATGTATTGGATAGACCACCTAGAGTAATGTATTGGATAGACCACCTCAGAGTAATGTATTGGGTAGACCACCTCAGAGTAATGTATTGGGTAGACCACCTCAGAGTAATGTATTGGGTAGACCACCTCAGAGTAATGTATTGGGTAGACCACCTCAGAGTAATGTATTGGGTAGACCACCTCAGAGTAATGTATTGGGTAGACCACCTCAGAGTAATGTATTGGGTAGACCACCTCAGAGTAATGTATTGGGTAGACCACCTCAGGGTAATGTATTGGGTAGACCACCTCAGAGTAATGTATTGGGTAGACCACCTCAGAGTAATGTATTGGGTAGACCACCTCAGAGTAATGTATTGGGTAGACCACCTCAGAGTAATGTATTGGGTAGACCACCTCAGAGTAATGTATTGGGTAGACCACCTCAGAGTAATGTATTGGGTAGACCACCTCAGAGTAATGTATTGGGTCAGAGTAATGATTGGCCTCAGAGTAATGTATTGGATAGACCACCTCAGAGTAATGTATTGGGTAGACCACCTCAGAGTAATGTATTGGGTAGACCACCTCAGAGTAATGTATTGGGTAGACCACCTCAGAGTAATGTATTGGGTAGACCACCTCAGAGTAATGTATTGGGTAGACCACCTCAGAGTAATGTATTGGGTAGACCACCTCAGAGTAATGTATTGGATAGACCACCTCAGAGTAATGTATTGGGTAGACCACCTCAGAGTAATGTATTGGGTAGACCACCTCAGAGTAATGTATTGGGTAGACCACCTCAGAGTAATGTATTGGGTAGACCACCTCAGAGTAATGTATTGGGTAGACCACCTCAGAGTAATGTATTGGGTAGACCACCTCCCAGAGTAATGTATTGGGTAGACCACCTCAGAGTAATGTATTGGGTAGACCACCTCAGAGTAATGTATTGGGTAGACCACCT
Source organism: Oncorhynchus keta (assembly GCF_023373465.1). Lineage (NCBI taxonomy): Eukaryota > Metazoa > Chordata > Actinopteri > Salmoniformes > Salmonidae > Oncorhynchus > Oncorhynchus keta. The sequence goes on from NW_026288291.1 coordinate 38,600, forward strand.
CAGAGTAATGTATTGGGTAGACCACCTCAGAGTAATGTATTGGGTAGACCACCTCAGAGTAATGTGTAGACCACCTCAGAGTAATGTATTGGGTAGACCACCTCAGAGTAATGTATTGGGTAGACCACCTCAGAGTAATGTATTGGGTAGACCACCTCAGAGTAATGTAGACCACCTCAGAGGTAGACCACCTCAGAGTAATGTATTGGGTAGACCACCTCAGAGTAATGTATTGGGTAGACCACCTCAGAGTAATGTATTGGGTAGACCACCTCAGAGTAATGTATTGGGTAGACCACCTCAGAGTAATGTATTGGGTAGACCACCTCAGAGTAATGTATTGGGTAGACCACCTCCCAGTAATGTATTGGGTAGACCACCTCAGAGTAATGTATTGGGTAGACCACCTCAGAGTAATGTATTGGGTAGACCACCTCAGAGTAATGTATTGGGTAGACCACCTCAGAGTAATGTATTGGGTAGACCACCTCAGAGTAATGTATTGGGTAGACCACCTCAGAGTAATGTACTGGGTAGACCACCTCAGAGTAATGTATTGGGTAGACCACCTCAGAGTAATGTATTCAGAGGTATTGGGTAGACCACCTCAGAGTAATGTATTGGGTAGACCACCTCAGAGTAATGTATTGGGTAGACCACCTCAGAGTAATGTATTGGGTAGACCACCTCAGAGTAATGTAGTGGGTAGACCACCTCAGAGTAATGTATTGGGTAGACCACCTCAGAGTAATGTATTGGGTAGACCACCTCAGAGTAATGTATTGGATAGACCACCTCAGAGTAATGTATTGGGTAGACCACCTAGAGTAATGTATTGGATAGACCACCTCAGAGTAATGTATTGGGTAGACCACCTCAGAGTAATAATGTATTGGTAGACCACCTCAGAGTAATGTATTGGATAGACCACCTCAGAGTAATGTATTGGGTAGACCACCTCAGAGTAATGTACTGGGTAGACCACCTCAGAGTAATGTATTGGGTAGACCACCTCAGAGTAATGTATTGGATAGACCACCTCAGAGTAATGTATTGGGTAGACCACCTCAGAGTAATGTATTGGGTAGACCACCTCAGAGTAATTAATGTATTGGATAGACCACCTCAGAGTAATGTATTGGGTAGACCACCTCCCAGTAATGTATTGGGTAGACCACCTCAGAGTAATGTATTGGGTAGACCACCTCAGAGTAATGTATTGGGTAGACCACCTCAGAGTAATGTATTGGGTAGACCACCTCAGAGTAATGTATTGGGTAGACCACCTCAGAGTAATGTATTGGGTAGACCACCTCAGAGTAATGTATTGGGTAGACCACCTCAGAGTAATGTATTGGGTAGACCACCTCAGAGTAATGTATTGGGTAGACCACCTCAGAGTAATGTATTGGGTAGACCACCTCAGAGTAATGTATTGGGTAGACCACCTCAGAGTAATGTATTGGGTAGACCACCTCAGAGTAATGTATTGGGTAGACCACCTCAGAGTAATGTATTGGGTAGACCACCTCAGAGTAATGTATTGGGTAGACCACCTCAGAGTAATGTATTGGGTAGACCACCTCAGAGTAATGTATTGGGTAAACCACCTCAGAGTAATGTATTGGGTAGACCACCTCAGAGTAATGTATTGGGTAGACCACCTCAGTAAGTAATGTATTGGGTAGACCACCTCAGAGTAATGTATTGGGTAGACCACCTCAGAGTAATGTATTGGGTAGACCACCTCAGAGTAATGTATTGGGTAGACCACCTCAGAGTAATGTAATAGTCAGAGTAATTGGGTAGACCACCTCAGAGTAATGTATTGGGTAGACCACCTCAGAGTAATGTATTGGGTAGACCACCTCAGAGTAATGTATTGGGTAGACCACCTCAGAGTAATGTATTGGGTAGACCACCTCAGAGTAATGTATTGGGTAGACCACCTCAGAGTAATGTATTGGGTAGACCACCTCAGAGTAATGTATTGGGTAGACCACCTCAGAGTAATGTATTGGGTAGACCACCTCAGAGTAATGTATTGGGCTGGGACCACCTCAGAGTAATGTATTGGGTAGACCACCTCAGAGTAATGTATTGGGTAGACCACCTCAGAGTAATGTATTGGGTAGACCACCTCAGGGTAATGTATTGGGTAGACCACCTCAGAGTAATGTATTGGGTAGACCACCTCAGACCACCTCAGTAATGTATTGGGTAGACCACCTCAGAGTAATGTATTGGGTAGACCACCTCAGAGTAATGTATTGGGTAGACCACCTCAGAGTAATGTATTGGGTAGACCACCTCAGAGTAATGTATTGGGTAGACCACCTCAGAGTAATGTATTGGGTAGACCACCAGAGTAATGTATTGGGTAGACCACCTCAGAGTAATGTATTGGGTAGACCACCTCAGAGTAATGTATTGGGTAGACCACCTCAGAGTAATGTATTGGGTAGACCACCTCAGAGTAATGTATTGGGTAGACCACCTCAGAGTAATGTATTGGGTAGACCACCTCAGAGTAATGTATTGGGTAGACCACCTCAGAGTAATGTATTGGGTAGACCACCTCAGAGTAATGTATTGGGTAGACCACCTCAGAGTAATGTCAGAGTAATGGGTAGACCACCTCAGAGTAATGTATTGGGTAGACCACCTCAGAGTAATGTATTGGGTAGACCACCTCAGAGTAATGTATTGGGTAGACCACCTCAGAGTAATGTATTGGGTAGACCACCTCAGAGTAATGTATTGGGTAGACCACCTCAGAGTAATGTATTGGGTAGACCACCTCAGAGTAATGTATTGGGTAGACCACCTCAGAGTAATGTATTGGGTAGACCACCTCAGAGTAATGTATTGGGTAGACCACCTCAGAGTAATGTATTGGGTAGACCACCTCAGAGTAATGTATTGGGTAGACCACCTCAGAGTAATGTATTGGGTAGACCACCTCAGAGTAATGTATTGGGTAGACCACCTCAGAGTAATGTATTGTAGGTAGACCACCTCAGAGTAATGTATTGGGTAGACCACCTCAGAGTAATGTATTGGGTAGACCACCTCAGAGTAATGTATTGGGTAGACCACCTCAGAGTAATGTATTGGGTAGACCACCTCAGAGTAATGTATTGGGTAGACCACCTCAGAGTAATGTATTGGGTAGACCACCTCAGAGTAATGTATTGGGTAGACCACCTCAGGGTAATGTATTGGGTAGACCACCTCAGAGTAATGTATTGGGTAGACCACCTCAGAGTAATGTATTGGGTAGACCACCTCAGAGTAATGTATTGGGTAGACCACCTCAGGGTAATGTATTGGGTAGACCACCTCAGAGTAATGTATTGGGTAGACCACCTCAGGGTAATGTATTGGGTAGACCACCTCAGAGTAATGTATTGGGTAGACCACCTCCCAGTAATGTATTGGGTAGACCATCTCAGAGTAATGTATTGGGTAGACCACCTCAGAGTAATGTATTGGGTAGACCACCTCAGAGTAATGTATTGGGTAGACCACCTCAGAGTAATGTATTGGATAGACCACCTCAGAGTAATGTATTGGATAGACCACCTCAGAGTAATGTATTGGGTAGACCACCTCAGAGTAATGTATTGGGTAGACCACCTCAGAGTAATGTATCAGGTAATGTATTAGACCACCTCAGAGTAATGTATTGGGTAGACCACCTCAGAGTAATGTATTGGGTAGACCACCTCAGAGTAATGTATTGGGTAGACCACCTCAGAGTAATGTATTGGGTAGACCACCTCAGAGTAATGTATTGGGTAGACCACCTCAGAGTAATGTACTGGGTAGACCACCTCAGGGTAATGTATTGGGTAGACCACCTCAGAGTAATGTATTGGGTAGACCACCTCAGGGTAATGTATTGGGTAGACCACCTCAGAGTAATGTATTGGGTAGACCACCTCAGAGTAATGTATTGGGTAGACCACCTCAGAGTAATGTATTGGGTAGACCACCTCAGAGTAATGTATTGGGTAGACCACCTCAGAGTAATGTATTGGATAGACCACCTCAGAGTAATGTATTGGGTAGACCACCTCAGAGTAATGTATTGGGTAGACCACCTCAGAGTAATGTATTGGGTAGACCACCTCAGAGTAATGTATTGGGTAGACCACCTCAGAGTAATGTATTGGGTAGACCACCTCAGAGTAATGTATTGGGTAGACCACCTCAGAGTAATGTATTGGGTAGACCACCTCAGAGTAATGTATTGGGTAGACCACCTCAGAGTAATGTACTGGGTAGACCACCTCAGGGTAATGTATTGGGTAGACCACCTCAGAGTAATGTATTGGGTAGACCACCTCAGAGTAATGTATTGGGTAGACCACCTCAGAGTAATGTATTGGGTAGACCACCTCAGAGTAATGTATTGGGTAGACCACCTCAGAGTAATGTATTGGGTAGACCACCTCAGAGTAATGTATTGGGTAGACCACCTCAGAGTAATGTATTGGGTAGACCACCTCAGAGTAATGTATTGGGTAGACCACCTCAGAGTAATGTATTGGGTAGACCACCTCAGAGTAATGTATTGGCTAGACCACCTCAGAGTAATGTATTGGGTAGACCACCTCAGAGTAATGTATTGGGTAGACCACCTCAGAGTAATGTATTAGGTAGACCACCTCAGAGTAATGTATTGGGTAGACCACCAATGTTTCGGCATCACTGTTCCTTCTTGAAAGGCAACACCATTGAATGGGAGACGTTTGCTCTCTCAACTGCGTTGTTTTCCTGCCAACGGCTGTGCATCTGTTGAAGGTACGATATATTACTATTACAATGAAAGGCTTGTAGGCATAGACACAGGAAGTAGGGGTGCTGGGGCTGCTGCAGCACCACCTGAAAAATCACAATTTAAAAAAAGTATTCATATCAAATAAATTGTGCTCTGGGCCTTTATTACTCCTGTGTGAGTGGAGACAAATACTCCTCAAAAACACCCATCTCTACTGGACAACTTACAATGTAGACAGGAGTTTTTCTAGCATCACCTGAACAGCAGCTCCGCAGGTGGAGTCGGGGGTCTCAGGGACCGTAACCAGGGAATGGGGTCGAATCCCAGCCAAGGCAAATTATTTAGAAAATCGTTTTATGTGACAACACACTTTCAGCACATTGTTGTTCAAACTATTATTTGTATTTGGTTAAGTATAAGCTTCAACCTAAATAATGCCATAGAATCACTGTTTTTAATAGCAACAAAAAAAGGATTCACCGCAAAAAAGGGAAGCATGATGGAAGGTACAAACTGTACGGTAATTGATAGGAGGCTCCTCATGTTTTTCCCCGCGTGGGGAAAAAAACGTCTATATGAACATCAAATGCTGCTTTTCATTGCTGACCAGCAGATGTCATTAATGTGCATATTGTTAAAAGATTTGCATAATTCATGTTTTTTTCAGCATGATTTGGTGAAAGCCCCAAAGGCTTCAGAAAAGTCTCGGTTTCCCATCAATATTTATGCTAGCTAGCGAGCTCATTTTAGATGAGACTAGCAAAAGTTAGCTACCATCTAAAATAGAAAAGACAACTTTCCATTTTTTTCCCCCAAAACTTGTGGCCTTTCTCAGTGTTATAAATTTGAGTGATGTTGCCAACTGGGAAGTTGAGAAAAGAAACGATCTCTGACTTGGAACAAAATTTGCTTTGAAAGGTTGTCCAAGTCGGGAACTCTGGCATCTTTTCTTGAGCTCCGACTTTCCAATCCGAAGATCACTGACCTCACTTTTCCCAGTTCCCAGTTGTCTTGAAAGCACCATTGGCCCTCAAACGTGAACTCCAGATACGCCATTTCTAAAATTAGGCGTTTCCCGCGAAACGGAAAATGCGTCATCACTCTCCCTCATCTGATTGGTCGGATAGGCGGGCCTTCTGACTTTGTGGCTGTGGTAACTAGTAATGACTGCGTGTGAATGGCAAACGTTTCTCTACCGAACGTCATCTGCCAACCCGTGATGATTCGCACCAATCACAACTCTCACTTCTCCAAACAACGCCTCTGATTCGGCTAGGATCTGTGAGGGCGGTTGCTTTCAAGTCACCATTTGAATTATCGAGTTCAGGGAGTTTATGCCTGATATGTGGAGGAAAAAAAACGGTCAATTTGACTGTTTCCTAGAAGCTATCAGGAAAATTGTACTAAATGGTTCATTTGCGAAGAGTTTTGTAGCTTTACCAAACCGACATAGCGGCTAGCCTAGCTAGCATTATTTCATGGCATCTTTCCAACTCACCTTATTTGTTGTGATATCTACAGCAGGTCCAGCTAACAAGCTAGCTCGGGGTTAGCATAACTAGCTAACTGACGTTCAGTAGGAAACATAGCTACACGGAGATAGCTAGGTGAACGTGCCGGGTGCTTGCTAACTTCTCTAATTTCGTGCGTCCTTGCGATTTAATCGAAATAGTTTCTCTCACGACCTTTTTTTCTAGCCAACAAACAATGCATTTCTACAACAAGTCTAATGTTTATTCCATGAATTTGACAAGAAGATAGCTAGCTAACTTTGCTGGCTAACACCGCCTGGCTAGCTTCAGCTTGCTCGTTTTTGGTAACGTTACTCTTTGTTTTGACAAAGGACTTGACATTTTTTTCTTCCATATTTGGAATATACCTGGGACATTTAGTATTTCCGGGGCCATGTCTCCCCAGAAGCACGGTTCTTCTGACGGCGGCAACAACGTATCGGGTCCCGCTGTGGGATACGTTGGTACCGGTGGCGGCAGAGCGAACGGCCGTGTCTACCACCACCAGACAACTGCACTTGTGACGCCCGCAGCCAAGAAGCCGAAAATGGAACTGGTTCAAGCCGATCATGAGTTGTTCTTGCAGGCATTTGAAAGTGAGTTGCTGTCATTGTCGTCATATAATGTTGTTGCGTGATTAGTTGTCTTTTTATTGCTAGATTGATTGTAAATGCCAATCTCTATTTAATCTAGTTTAAATAGTAGTGTCCCTTGTGAGGCATCTTTCGAAAAACAAAATTATAACCACATTTCACCAGAAAGACGTCAACTTCAAAGCATCTGACAACATGATTTGACAGTCATCAGTAATACAAAGAAATCTGACCCTATTTTAGATTTATAGCTAACTACTGTAGTTAATTTATTTTACCACGTGTTTGCTTACTTCCTCCTCTGAAGAGATTACATGTGCCAGAACTACTTTAAGAAATGAGCATGTGCTGCCTTTGAAATCTGTTTTTATTTGAACCTTTAACTAATGAAGAACAAATTCTTATTTACATTGACGGCCTACCAAAAGGCAAAAGGCCCCCTGCGTGGACGGGGGCTGGGATTAAAATAAAAATATAGGACCAAACACACATCACGACGAGAGACAACACAACAGTCCATAAAGAGAGAACTAAAGACAACATAGCATGGCAACACAGCATGTTAGCAACTGTGTACTAACTAACGTGCTTCTACACCTGCATTGCTTTCTGTTTGGGGTTTTAGGCTGGGTTTCTGTACAGCACTTTGTGACATCAGCTGATGTAAGAAGGGCTTTATAAATACATTTGATTGATTTATTAATGCCACACACATAAATATGTATAGGGTCACTTCCATGTTAAAGGGACCCATGATCACCAACAATGGGAAGTCTATATTTGTGAAAAATGTAAAGGTGTGTGTGTGTGTATATATATATATTTTTTTTTCAACCATTTCCCATCCTAAAAATTAGGAATAAGCAAAGGTTTTGATTTCTGGCCAAACATATGGAAAAGGGGTCTTAGAAAGTATTAAAATGTTTTATAAATACATTAAAACACAACCATGTTGGAAGTGAAGACTCCTAAAATCAACCCTTATATTTTGTTTTGGGGAAGTGTTTCTGCCTTCTGTAAGTTTAAGAAAACATTCCCTTGTGCCTTGACATTCCGTTATCAAAAACCCACATTAGCTAGAGTGTTTTTACTAACGTACATTTTGTTTACGAATTATTAAGTGATTACAACTCCAAATCCCGTCATCAAATCGGTAACAGAATTTCAGAACAATCGGTAACAGAATTTCTGCAATTGAATTGGCTACAATTGGAAATTATAATAGTCACAAACCACAGTTGGATTCACATGTTTGGACAGTAGAGTACAGTAAAGAAAGGTATAGTTACATACAGTATACAGTAGAGCACACTAGTTGAGTACGCTATCATTTACTGCACTGTACTGAACTATACTATATGGAACTATACTCTACTGTACTGAACTCTATACTCTACTGTACTGAACTATCCTCTACTCTACTGAATGAACTATACTATATGGAACTATACTATACGGAACTATACTATACGGAACTATCCTCTACTGAACTGAACTATACTGAACTGAACTATACTGTTCTGAACTATACAATCCTGCACTATCCTCTACTGAACTGAACTATCTTCTACCGAACTATACTGTACTGAACGATACTCTATTGTACTGCATTATACTCTACTGTACTGAACTCTAATGAACTGAACAATACTCTACTGTCTGAACGAGTATACAATAAGATTGTTGTTTATGTAAAGTAATTTACTGTAAGCTAATAAATGTTGACCCAGTGTCAGTTTCAAAGCCAACAATAATTACCCTTCTAGGATAAATAGTCTGTTGTTATCAATATAATGTATAATGTTATTGTCAATGTAATTAACTGTGAACTTAGTGAATGTTCAACCAGTCTATTGTGTTTCCAGAACCGACCCAGATCTACAGGTTTCTCAGAACAAGGAACTTGATAGCGGTACGTTGGAAACCTTCTCAGCACCTGTCATTCTTTACTGTCTGTGGCCTCTAATTGTGTGTCTGTTTTGAAGATGGTAACCATTTAATGTACCTCCTAGAATAGCATTCTGTTGAGCAGATAAAGACTTACTTTGAACCAGCTGTAACATGGCTGGTTAATGATGTCTGTTTTGAAGATGGTAACCATTTAATGTACCTCTAGAATAGCATTCTGTTGAGCAGATAAAGACTTACCTTGAACCAGCTGTAACATGGCTGGTTAATGATGTCTGTTTTGAAGATGGTAAAGTTTTGATGCGCTGCACAGTTCCACTAGATAGAATGTCCTTCTTTTGGTCATTGGACAATCTGTTTGGTCATTGGACAATCTGTTTGGTCATTGGACAATCTGTTTGGTCATTGGACAATCTGTTTGGTCATTGGACAATCTGTTTGGTCATTGGACAATCTGTTTGGTCATTGGACAATCTGTCAAAGTGCAGATTTCTAATATTTTTTTCCCCTTGTCATTTTGTTGTATTTTCAGCCCATATTTCTGCACAGAACCCTCACCTACATGTCCCACAGAAACTCCAGAACAAACGCCAAACGGTAAAAACCTGCGTTAGCCATTTAGGTTATTCTTCAATAACACAAACTCCACAGCAAATCAAGGGGAGGAAAAATAGGTTTATTTGAGAAGGACAAATCAAGATGTTATGTTGGGAGGTAGATGTTCAGTCTCCTCTCTCAGCTTTTCTCCCCCGTACAAAGGAACAGGATGCTGTTTTATAGCCTAGGGTTGACCAATCAAAAGTCCTTGCAGTATGACTGGGCCAATGGCCAAATAACCAGTATCCTGCTCCGGACTGTACAGAACGAAGCTCTGAGTTCAGGAGTGACATTCCACACATTTTAAACGGCTGTTGAACTGAAAACCAACTCCTATTTACATTGACAATTCCCTATTGACCGTTTTTAGTATTATATTTTGTTTTTAGTACTCTCGTCCTCTCCTCTCAAACTCTGCGTTGTGTATTTATCTTCTACGTATTCTTACACCTGCATGAAGGTGTTGATTCTATCTGTTAAATGCTTTCACATGTACATTGACATGTTAGGCATTCTCTGCATACTAACGAAGCTAGTTTGATGAGTTTCCAGTCTTTTAAATAGCCGACATGAGCAGCAGACATAATGACCGTGAACCCGACGACTTCAGAACCTGAAGAGTTGGTAGGGTTAAACCCTGTTGGATTACTGCAGGGGAGAGTGTGTGTGTGTGTGTGTGGTTCAGTATGCTGTTATCTTAAACAGAGGGCCAACCGCCATGTGGCTGCATAGTGTAGGAGGGGGCTGCCCCTGCTGTTTCACTGAGTGATGTAATGTAGACATACATCTGTATGTCTATGGACTTGTTCAACGTGGCAGGTGACTACAGATTGACTGATCTACAAATCACCTTGAATCATATAACTACTCATTTATTATTTGTAGATCAATTTACCCATGATGCATCATCACAGATTTGATGCTCTTGAAAACCAGTAATCCCTGTGGGAATTGAAAATCAACCTTGTTGCTAGCGCTGCACTCTTCCTAACTGAACCACACAGGACCATTGTTGCTAGCGCTGCACTCTTCCTAACTGAACCACACAGGACCATTGTTGCTAGCGCTGCACTCTTCCTAACTGAACCACACAGGACCATTGTTGCTAGCGCTGCGCACTCTTCCTAACTGAACCACACAGGACCATCGTCTGCTGAAATGAGACAACGTACATGTTGGCTGGTTGGCTAATGGCTATATCTTTCTCTATGTAGATGAGAAACGGTGTGTTTAGTTATATTAGCTGTTTTGCATATCGTTTGATTATAGTGATATTTGGGTCCCTGAGTTCTTCTTGATTATAGTGATATCTAGAATCATATGTTTGCCCCCTACCGTCACCAGCAATACTAATACAACCTGAAGTGATGTCATCCCACCTAGCCCTGCCAAATTCCCTCAAATTACTTCTTAATGCTGGAACACCCTCCTTAATTGAAAATGTTTCTTACAGAATAAATATGAAAAGCAAATGTATAACCATGGCAACTATCAAAACGGAACAGTTAGGAGATTATGGGGAAATGATTAGACTAAAGGTGAGGACACAACAGTTCACCTGACAGGTAGGTAGCCTAGTGGTTAGAGCTTTGGGCCATCGAATCCCAGAGCTGACAAGGTCTAAATCTGTCGTTCTGCCCCTGAGCAAGGCAGTTAACCCACTGTTCCCCGAGCGCCGACAATGTGGCTGTCGATTAAATCAGCCCTCCGCCCCCTGTCGATTTAAAGCAGCCCTCCGCCCCTGTCGATTTAAAGCAGCCCTCCGCCCCCTGTCGATTTAAAGCAGCCCTCCGCCCCCTGTCGATTTAAAGCAGCCCTCCGCCCCCTGTCGATTTAAAGCAGCCCTCCGCCCCCTGTCGATTTAAAAGCAGCCCTCCGCCCCCTGTCGATTAAAGCAGCCCTCCGCCCCTGTCGATTTAAAGCAGCCCTCCGCCCCTGTCGATTTAAAGCAGCCCTCCGCACCTCTCTGATTCAGAGGGGTTGGGTTAAATGCGGAAGACATATTTCAGTTGAAGTCATTCAGTTGGACAACTGACTAGGTGACTTTTCCTTTCCCACAAGGCAAATCCAAACATGTTATGTACATTTGACATTTACTGTACTTTTCTCTGCATATGTTGATAATGAAATCTGAAAATACTCTGAATAAATTCAGGAACATGATACTATTCCTATGTGTTGGAGGTGCAACATAAGACAAACTTTTTTCAACACAGGATTAACTGGTGTATCCAAGTGTCCACACACCTCTCCAAAGTGTTCACAGTTCCTAAGTCATTTCAATGCACTTTTATGTCTCAAAGAAGTCAACTACAAGGTGCTTTTTTAAAATCTCTCCTCTCGGTGCCGTTGAGGAACTAGAGCAAAGCACACTTGTTGTTTTGTTAGGAACACAACCCTGCATCTCCTCCATCATACTATTACTGTTGTTGTTTACACAATCCAAAAACGCTCTATTGTAAATCGATGGGCATCATTTGAAAGCTTGTTCTATGGTCAACATGACCTAGCTAAGTTATAAAATACGATGTTAAGCTTTCACAAGGCAATTCAGGGAAGCTGATGGTAATTCTGGTGCCTGTAGGAAGGAATCGTGAGTGCATTCTGGTGCCTGTAGGAAGGAGTCGTGAGTGCATTCTGGTGCCTGTAGGAAGGAGTCGTGAGTGCATTCTGGTGCCTGTAGGAAGGAGTCGTGAGTGCATTCTGGTGCCTGTAGGAAGGAGTCGTGAGGGCATTCTGGTGCCTGTAGGAAGGAGTCGTGAGGGCATTCTGGTGCCTGTAGGAAGGAGTCGTGAGGGCATTCTGGTGCCTGTAGGAAGGAGTCGTGAGGGCATTCTGGTGCCTGTAGGAAGGAGTCGTGAGTGCATTCTGGTGCCTGTAGGAAGGAGTCGTGAGTGCATTCTGGTGCCTGTAGGAAGGAGTCGTGAGGGCATTCTGGTGCCTGTAGGAAGGAGTCGTGAGGGCATTCTGGTGCCTGTAGGAAGGAGTCGTGAGGGCATTCTGGTGCCTGTAGGAAGGAGTCGTGAGGGCGTTCTGGTGCCTGTAGGAAGGAGTCGTGAGGGCGTTCTGGTGCCTGTAGGAAGGAGTCGTGAGGGCGTTCTGGTGCCTGTAGGAAGGAGTCGTGAGGGCATTCTGGTGCCTGTAGGAAGGAGTCGTGAGGGCATTCTGGTGCCTGTAGGAAGGAGTCGTGAGGGCATTCTGGTGCCTGTAGGAAGGAGTCGTGAGGGCATTCTGGTGCCTGTAGGAAGGAGTCGTGAGGGCATTCTGGTGCCTGTAGGAAGGAGTCGTGAGGGCATTCTGGTGCCTGTAGGAAGGAGTCGTGAGGGCATTCTGGTGCCTGTAGGAAGGAGTCGTGAGGGCATTCTGGTGCCTGTAGGAAGGAGTCGTGAGGGCATTCTGGTGCCTGTAGGAAGGAGTCGTGAGGGCATTCTGGTGCCTGTAGGAAGGAGTCGTGAGGGCATTCTGGTGCCTGTAGGAAGGAGTCGAGAGGGCATTCTGGTGCCTGTAGGAAGGAGTCGTGAGGGCATTCTGGTGCCTGTAGGAAGGAGTCGTGAGGGCATTCTGGTGCCTGTAGGAAGGAGTCGTGAGGGCATTCTGGTGCCTGTAGGAAGGAGTCGTGAGGGCATTCTGGTGCCTGTAGGAAGGAGTCGTGAGGGCATTCTGGTGCCTGTAGGAAGGAGTCGTGAGGGCATTCTGGTGCCTGTAGGAAGGAGTCGTGAGGGCATTCTGGTGCCTGTAGGAAGGAGTCGTGAGGGCATTCTGGTGCCTGTAGGAAGGAGTCGTGAGGGCATTCTGGTGCCTGTAGGAAGGAGTCGTGAGGGCATTCTGGTGCCTGTAGGAAGGAGTCGTGAGGGCATTCTGGTGCCTGTAGGAAGGAGTCGTGAGGGCATTCTGGTGCCTGTAGGAAGGAGTCGTGAGGGCATTCTGGTGCCTGTAGGAAGGAGTCGTGAGGGCATTCTGGTGCCTGTAGGAAGGAGTCGTGAGGGCATTCTGGTGCCTGTAGGAAGGAGTCGTGAGGGCATTCTGGTGCCTGTAGGAAGGAGTCGTGAGGGCATTCTGGTGCCTGTAGGAAGGAGTCGTGAGGGCATTCTGGTGCCTGTAGGAAGGAGTCGTGAGGGCATTCTGGTGCCTGTAGGAAGGAGTCGTGAGGGCATTCTGGTGCGTGTGCCGAGGTGACACACCCATTCTGAACAGAACAACCCAGGGTATGACGCCATGTCATCCTGGAATGTGTTGACACTGTGTATATGACATGAGTTTTATCACATGGAAATGATTGGTTTGCTTGTATCACATCAAAGCAGTATTTATTATAGTCCTCAACGTCTCATCTTTATAAATACATTTGAGTCCTCTTCATTCACAGCATTTCCTTCACTCGGTCAACAAAACATTTACAAAAGTTGCCCAATTAGGGGCAGGGATGGGGACAACTTCTGGTCACGTGCGGGGCTCTAGTTCATAACGGCTGTCAGTCAAAACCCATACAGAGCTGTGAAGCACAGAGCCTGAGCTCTGACGTCATGTATAGCATGTTACTGTACAGACACTGAGCTCTGATGTCATGTATAGCATGTTACTGTACAGACACTGAGCTCTGACGTCATGTATAGCATGTTACTGAACAGACACTGAGCTCTGACATCATGTATAGCATGTTACTGTACAGACACTGAGCTCTGACGTCATGTATAGCATGTTACTGTACAGACACTGAGCTCTGACGTCATGTATAGCATGTTACTGTACAGACACTGAGCTCTGATGTCATGTATAGCATGTTACTGTACAGCCACTGAGCTCTGACGTCATGTATAGCATGTTACTGTACAGACACTGAGCTCTGACGTCATGTATAGCATGTTACTGAACAGACACTGAGCTCTGACGTCATGTATAGCATGTTACTGTACAGCCACTGAGCTCTGACGTCATGTATAGCATGTTACTGAACAGACACTGAGCTCTGACGTCATGTATAGCATGTTACTGAACAGCCACTGAGCTCTGACATCATGTATAGCATGTTACTGTACAGACACTGAGCTCTGACGTCATGTATAGCATGTTACTGAACAGCCACTGAGCTCTGACGTCATGTATAGCATGTTACTGAACAGACACTGAGCTCTGACATCATGTATAGCATGTTACTGTACAGACACTGAGCTCTGATGTCATGTATAGCATGTTACTGTACAGACACTGAGCTCTGACGTCATGTATAGCATGTTACTGTACAGCCACTGAGCTCTGACGTCATGTATAGCATGTTACTGTACAACCACTGAGCTCTGACGTCATGTATAGCATGTTACTGTACAGACACTGAGCTCTGACGTCATGTATAGCATGTTACTGAACAGCCACTGAGCTCTGATGTCATGTATAGCATGTTACTGTACAGACACTGAGCTCTGACGTCATGTATAGCATGTTACTGAACAGACACTGAGCTCTGACATCATGTATAGCATGTTACTGTACAGACACTGAGCTCTGACGTCATGTATAGCATGTTACTGAACAGACACTGAGCTCTGATGTCATGTATAGCATGTTACTGTACAGACACTGAGCTCTGACGTCATGTATAGCATGTTACTGAACAGCCACTGAGCTCTGACGTCATGTATAGCATGTTACTGAACAGCCACTGAGCTCTGATGTCATGTATAGCATGTTACTGAACAGACACTGAGCTCTGATGTCATGTATAGCATGTTACTGTACAGACACTGAGCTCTGACGTCATGTATAGCATGTTACTGAACAGACACTGAGCTCTGACGTCATGTATAGCATGTTACTGTACAGACACTGAGCTCTGACGTCATGTATAGCATGTTACTGAACAGACACTGAGCTCTGACGTCATGTATAGCATGTTACTGAACAGACACTGAGCTCTGACGTCATGTATAGCATGTTACTGAACAGACACTGAGCTCTGATGTCATGTATAGCATGTTACTGAACAGACACTGAGCTCTGATGTCATGTATAGCATGTTACTGAACAGACACTGAGCTCTGATGTCATGTATAGCATGTTACTGAACAGACACTGAGCTCTGATGTCATGTATAGCATGTTACTGAACAGCCACTGAGCTCTGACGTCATGTATAGCATGTTACTGAACAGACACTGAGCTCTGACGTCATGTATAGCATGTTACTGTACAGACACTGAGCTCTGACGTCATGTATAGCATGTTACTGTACAGACACTGAGCTCTGACGTCATGTATAGCATGTTACTGAACAGACACTGAGCTCTGACGTCATGTATAGCATGTTACTGAACAGACACTGAGCTCTGATGTCATGTATAGCATGTTACTGTACAGACACTGAGCTCTGACGTCATGTATAGCATGTTACTGTACAGACACTGAGCTCTGACGTCATGTATAGCATGTTACTGTACAGATACTGAGCTCTGACCACTGTCACACTTCCTGTCATGAATTTAACATCATTGGATGGTTGTAGGAGCAGTGGGTGGGGCAGTGGGTGGGGCAGTGGGTGGAGCACTTTTCCAGCGTGGTTAAATCCTTGATGGGGAGTATGCAACACAAGTGTGGAGGAGGAGGAGGACACAGCCTCAGAGATGCAGTGTAAATCCCCAGTGTGTCCTGTCTATTAACCCTGGGGGGGTTCTCTGGGGGGGGTGTCAGGAAGTCCTCCAGGGTGGATCACCTGCTGTACAGAGTGGAGAAGAAGAGGGCTGAGCAGAAGGCACACAGGTAAACAGACCATTATCTTCCAGAGCTGTGTTCCGATACTAACCACACTAACTGGGGCGGCTGGGTAGCCTAGTGGTGAGAGCGTTGGACTAGTAACCAGAAGGTTGCAAATTCAAATCCCCAAGCTGACAATCTGTCGTTCTGCCCCTGAACAGGCAGTTAACCCACTAGGGTTAACACTTTGAGAGCCAAACACTCTGAATTTACAATCTGACAACGCTCTGAATTTACAAAAGGTCAATCTGACAACACAACTCTGGCAGTCCAGATTTGAATTTATGAACACACCCGAAGTCGTAACATGTCTAGCTAGTTATTTGTAATGCTAACAAGCTGGCAAGAGGTTGCATAGCAACAGAATCAACTTCCTGCAGACAGGCGAAGAGCTAGTACGCTCAACTGAAAGGATACTGTTTTTTACAGTATACTAAAATGAACTAATAGTATCTATTCATTAAGTATGTAGTATACAGTATGTTAGTATGGGTACTCATTAAGTAGGTAGTATACAGTATGTTAGTATGGGTACTCATTAAGTAGGTAGTATACAGTATGTTAGTATGGGTACTCATTCAGTAGGTAGTATACAGTATGTTAGTATGGGTACTCATTAAATAGGTAGTATACAGTATGTTAGTATGGGTACTCATTAAGTAGGTAGTATACAGTATGTTAGTATGGGTACTCATTAAGTAGGTAGTATACAGTATGTTAGTACGGGTACTCATTCAGTAGGTAGTATACAGTATGTTAGTATGGGTACTCATTAAGTAGGTAGTATACAGTATGTCAGTATGGGTATTCGAACACAGCTCTGGTCTTTTTCCATTAGTCCACTGTTGATACAGGGATGATGTGGCCTGCTACACTTTCCTTGTTGAAAGTTCTCCAGGCGAATGTCCTGTATCAATGAGTAGAATACCAGAATATCGTTTTTGAGTGGACTATTACTTTAAGTCCTTGATATCCATAGTCCTGAATGAATCCATTCACACCTGAAAGAATGACATCTAAGGTCTTTTTGGTAACTCTTGTATAACTCTGTCCCCAGCCTGGCTTCACACCTGCAACTCACCTTCACTGGGTTCTTTCATAAAGTCGGTAAGTGTTTAACTTGATGTTTGTAGGGATGATGGTCGGTAGTGTTTAACTTGATGTTTGTAGGGATGATGGTCGGTAAGTGTTTAACTTGATGTTTGTAGGGATGATGGTCGGTAAGTGTTTAACTTGATGTTTGTAGGGAGGATGGTCGGTAAGTGTTTAACTTGATGTGTGTAGGGATGATGGTCGGTAAGTGTTTAACTTGATGTGTGTAGGGATGATGTTGTTTAACTTGATGTTTGTAGGGATGATGGTCGGTGAGTGTTTAACTTGATGTTTGTAGGGATGATGGTCGGTAAGTGTTTAACTTGATGTTTGTAGGGATGATGGTCGGTAAGTGTTTAACTTGATGTTTGTAGGGATGATGGTGTGAGTGTTTAACTTTTGTAGGCATGATGGTCGGTAAGTGTTTAACTTGATGTTTGTAGGGATGATGGTCGGTAAGTGTTTAACTTGATGTGTGTAGGGATGATGGTCGGTAAGTGTTTAACTTGATGTTTGTAGGGATGATGGTCGGTAAGTGTTTAACTTGATGTGTGTAGGGATGATGGTCGGTAAGTGTTTAACTTGATGTGTGTAGGGATGATGGTCGGTAAGTGTTTAACTTGATGTGTGTAGGGATGATGGTCGGTAAGTGTTTAACTTGATGTTTGTAGGGATGATGGTGTTTAACTTGATGTTTGTAGGGATGATGGTCGGTAAGTGTTTAACTTGATGTTTGTAGGGATGATGGTCGGTAAGTGTTTAACTTGATGTTTGTAGGGATGATGGTCGGTAAGTGTTTAACTTGATGTTTGTAGGGATGATGGTCGGTAAGTGTTTAACTTGATGTTTGTAGGGATGATGGTCGGTAAGTGTTTAACTTGATGTTTGTAGGGATGATGGTCGGTAAGTGTTTAACTTGATGTTTGTAGGGATGATGGTCGGTAAGTGTTTAACTTGATGTTTGTAGGGATGATGGTCGGTAAGTGTTTAACTTGATGTGTGTAGGGATGATGGTCGGTAAGTGTTTAACTTGATGTTTGTAGGGATGATGGTCGGTAAGTGTTTAACTTGATGTTTGTAGGGATGATGGTCGGTAAGTGTTTAACTTGTTTGCAGGGACGATGGCAAATATAAATGTAATCATATCACATGCACGTTATTTGTTTAAATCCTGACGGTTACTGTCTTCTCATTCCCCTCTCATCCTGACGGTTACTGTCTTCTCATTCCCCTCTCATCCTGACGGTTACTGTCTTCTTATTCCCCTCTCATTCCCCTCTCATCCTGACGGTTACTGTCTTCTTATTCCCCTCTCATTCCCCTCTCATCCTGACGGTTACTGTCTTCTTATTCCCCTCTCATTCCCCTCTCATCCTGACGGTTACTGTCTTCTCATTCCCCTCTCATCCTGACGGTTACTGTCTTCTCATTCCCCTCTCATCCTGACGGTTACTGTCTTCTTATTCCCCTCTCATTCCCCTCTCATCCTGACGGTTACTGTCTTCTCATTCCCCTCTCATCCTGACGGTTACTGTCTTCTCATTCCCCTCTCATCCTGACGGTTACTGTCTTCTCATTCCCCTCTCATCCTGACGGTTACTGTCTTCTCATTCCCCTCTCATCCTCCGGTTACGGTCTTCTTATTCCCCTCTAATCCTGACGGTTACTGTCTTCTCATTCCCCTCTCATCCTGACGGTTACTGTCTTCTCATTCCCCTCTCATCCTGACGGTTACTGTCTTCTCATTCCCCTCTCATCCTGACGGTTACCTGTCTTCTTATTCCCCTCTAATCCTGACGGTTACCTGTCTTCTTATTCCCCTCTAATCCTGACGGTTACCTGTCTTCTTATTCCCCTCTAATCCTGACGGTTACTGTCTTCTCATTCCCCTCTCATCCTGACGGTTACTGTCTTCTCATTCCCCTCTCATCCTGACGGTTACTGTCTTCTCATTCCCCTCTCATCCTGACGGTTACTGTCTTCTCATTCCCCTCTCATCCTGACGGTTACTGTCTTCTCATTCCCCTCTCATCCTGACGGTTACTGTCTTCTCATTCCCCTCTCATCCTGACGGTTACTGTCTTCTCATTCCCCTCTCATCCTGACGGTTACTGTCTTCTCATTCCCCTCTCATCCTGACGGTTACTGTCTTCTCATTCCCCTCTCATCCTGACGGTTACTGTCTTCTCATTCCCCTCTCATCCTGACGGTTACTGTCTTCTCATTCCCCTCTCATCCTGACGGTTACTGTCTTCTCATTCCCCTCTCATCCTGACGGTTACTGTCTTCTCATTCCCCTCTCATCCCGGTTAATGTCTTCTTATTCCCCTCTCATCCTGACGGTTACTGTCTTCTCATTCCCCTCTCATTCCCCTCTCATCATCCTGACGGTTACTGTCTTCTCATTCCCCTCTCATCCTGACGGTTACCTGTCTTCTTATTCCCCTCTAATCCTGACGGTTACCTGTCTTCTTATTCCCCTCTAATCCTGACGGTTACCTGTCTTCTTATTCCCCTCTAATCCTGACGGTTACTGTCTTCTCATTCCCCTCTCATCCTGACGGTTACTGTCTTCTCATTCCCCTCTCATCCTGACGGTTACTGTCTTCTCATTCCCCTCTCATCCTGACGGTTACTGTCTTCTCATTCCCCTCTCATCCTGACGGTTACTGTCTTCTCATTCCCCTCTCATCCTGACAGTTACTGTCTTCTCATTCCCCTCTCATTCCCTCTCATTCCCCTCTCATCCTGACAGTTACTGGCTTCTTATTCCCTCTAATCCTGACGTTTACTGTCTTCTTATTCCCCTCTCATCCTGACAGTTACTGTCTTCTCATTCCCCTCTCATCCTGACGGTTACTGTCTTCTTATTCCCCTCTCATCCTGACGGTTACTGTCTTCTCATTCCCCTCTCATCCTGACGGTTACTGTCTTCTCATTCCCCTCTCATCCTGACGGTTACGGTCTTCTTATTCCCCTCTCATCCTGACGGTTACTGTCTTCTCATTCCCCTCTCATCCTGACGGTTACTGTCTTCTCATTCCCCTCTCATCCTGACGGTTACTGTCTTCTCATTCCCCTCTCATCCTGACGGTTACCTGTCTTCTTATTCCCCTCTAATCCTGACGGTTACCTGTCTTCTTATTCCCCTCTAATCCTGACGGTTACCTGTCTTCTTATTCCCCTCTAATCCTGACGGTTACTGTCTTCTCATTCCCCTCTCATCCTGACGGTTACTGTCTTCTCATTCCCCTCTCATCCTGACGGTTACTGTCTTCTCATTCCCCTCTCATCCTGACGGTTACTGTCTTCTCATTCCCCTCTCATCCTGACGGTTACTGTCTTCTCATTCCCCTCTCATCCTGACGGTTACTGTCTTCTCATTCCCCTCTCATCCTGACGGTTACTGTCTTCTCATTCCCCTCTCATCCTGACGGTTACTGTCTTCTCATTCCCCTCTCATCCTGACGGTTACTGTCTTCTCATTCCCCTCTCATCCTGACGGTTACTGTCTTCTCATTCCCCTCTCATCCTGACGGTTACTGTCTTCTCATTCCCCTCTCATCCTGACGGTTACTGTCTTCTCATTCCCCTCTCATCCTGACGGTTACTGTCTTCTCATTCCCCTCTCATCCTGACGGTTAATGTCTTCTTATTCCCCTCTCATCCTGACGGTTACTGTCTTCTCATTCCCCTCTCATCCTGACGGTTACTGTCTTCTCATTCCCCTCTCATCCTGACGGTTACCTGTCTTCTTATTCCCCTCTAATCCTGACGGTTACCTGTCTTCTTATTCCCCTCTAATCCTGACGGTTACCTGTCTTCTTATTCCCCTCTAATCCTGACGGTTACTGTCTTCTCATTCCCCTCTCATCCTGACGGTTACTGTCTTCTCATTCCCCTCTCATCCTGACGGTTACTGTCTTCTCATTCCCCTCTCATCCTGACGGTTACTGTCTTCTCATTCCCCTCTCATCCTGACGGTTACTGTCTTCTCATTCCCCTCTCATCCTGACAGTTACTGTCTTCTCATTCCCCTCTCATTCCCCTCTCATTCCCCTCTCATCCTGACAGTTACTGGCTTCTTATTCCCCTCTAATCCTGACGTTTACTGTCTTCTTATTCCCCTCTCATCCTGACAGTTACTGTCTTCTCATTCCCCTCTCATCCTGACGGTTACTGTCTTCTTATTCCCCTCTCATCCTGACAGTTACTGTCTTCTCATTCCCCTCTCATCCTGACAGTTACTGTCTTCTTATTCCCCTCTCATCCTGACAGTTACTGTCTTCTCATTCCCCTCTCATCCTGACGGTTACTGTCTTCTTATTCCCCTCTCATCCTGACAGTTACTGTCTTCTTATTCCCCTCTCATCCTGACAGTTACTGTCTTCTTATTCCCCTCTCATCCTGACAGTTACTGTCTTCTTATTCCCCTCTCATCCTGACAGTTACTGTCTTCTCATTCCCCTCTCATCCTGACGGTTACTGTCTTCTTATTCCCCTCTAATCCTGACGGTTACTGTCTTCTTATTCCCCTCTAATCCTGACGGTTACTGTCTCCTTATTCCCCTCTCATCCTGACGGTTACTGTCTTCTTATTCCCCTCTCATCCTGACAGTTACTGTCTTCTTATTCCCCTCTAATCCTGACGGTTACTGTCTTCTTATTCCCCTCTAATCCTGACGGTTACTGTCTCCTTATTCCCCTCTCATCCTGACGGTTACTGTCTTCTTATCCCCCTCTACAGAGAAGTCATCCGTAGACTCAGAGAATGAGCAGAACTCTGTTTCTCTAGAGGTGCTGCTGGTTAAAGTCTGTCACAAGAAGAGGAAGGTAAGAGAGAGAGTGAGAGCGTCTGCTAAGTGACAAAAATATAAGTGTGTGTGTGTGTGTGTGTGCGCGCTCGCTCACATCTTCTCTCATTTTACCCCTCTATCTCTCTCATCCTCTATCTCTCTCATCCTCTTTTCTCTCTTTTCTCCCCACTCTCCCATACACCTTTCCACTCCCCTGTTCTCTCCCACCCCCAGGATGTGAGCTGTCCAGTGAAGCAGGTTCCTACAGGGAAGAAACAGGTGCCTCTGAACCCAAACAGCAGCACTCCCAGCAGTCAGCCCAAGCCGGGCTCCTGTCCTTCTCTGGTGGTGTCCAGTAGTGAGTTTGATGCCAGCAACGGCCACACGGTTAAGTCCTACTCCCTGTTGTTCAGAGTGTCTGGACCAGGCAGGACGCAGCACAACGGACTGGTCAATGGACAGACCAATGAGAATATAGGTAGGCTTAGTGCTGGAGTTAAACTACATGTCACTAGGGTAGATGGGGTGTGTGTGTGTTAACCCCAGTCTTGTATTGGTACAGAGGGTGTGTGTGTGTGTGTGTGTGTGTGTGTGTGTGTGTGTGTGTGTGTGTGTGTGTGTGTGTTAACCCCAGTCTTGTATTGGTACAGAGGGTGTGTGTGTGTTAACCCCAGTCTTGTATTGGTACAGAGAGTGTGTGTGTGTTAACCCCAGTCTTGTATTGGTACAGAGAGTGTGTGTGTGTTAACCCCAGTCTTGTATTGGAACAGAGGGTGTGTGTGTGTGTGTTAACCCCAGTCTTGTATTGGAACAGAGGGGGTGTGTGTGTGTGTTAACCCCAGTCTTGTATTGGAACAGAGGGGGTGTGTGTGTGTGTTAACCCCAGTCTTGTATTGGAACAGAGGGTGTGTGTGTGTGTGTGTTAACCCCAGTCTTGTATTGGAACAGAGGATGTGTGTGTTAACCCCAGTCTTGTATTGGTACAGAGAGTGTGTGTGTGTGTTAACCCCAGTCTTGTATTGGAACAGAGGGTGTGTGTGTTAACCCCAGTCTTGTATTGGAACAGAGGATGTGTGTGTGTGTGTGTGTGTGTGTTAACCCCAGTCTTGTATTGGAACAGAGGGTGTGTGTGTGTGTGTGTGTTAACCCCAGTCTTGTATTGGAACAGAGGGTGTGTGTGTGTGTTAACCCCAGTCTTGTATTGGAACAGAGGGTGTGTGTGTGTTAACCCCAGTCTTGTATTGGAACAGAGGGTGTGTGTGTGTGTGTGTGTGTGTGTTAACCCCAGTCTTGTATTGGAACAGAGGATGTGTGTGTGTTAACCCCAGTCTTGTATTGGAACAGAGGGTGTGTGTGTGTGTGTGTGTGTGTGTGTTAACCCCAGTCTTGTATTGGAACAGAGGGTGTGTGTGTGTTAACCCCAGTCTTGTATTGGAACAGAGGATGTGTGTGTGTGTGTGTGTGTGTGTTAACCCCAGTCTTGTATTGGAACAGAGGATGTGTGTGTGTGTTAACCCCAGTCTTGTATTGGAACAGAGGATGTGTGTGTGTGTGTGTGTTAACCCCAGTCTTGTATTGGAACAGAGGGTGTGTGTGTGTGTTAACCCCAGTCTTGTATTGGTACAGAGGGGTGTGTGTGTGTGTGTTAACCCCAGTCTTGTATTGGAACAGAGGATGTGTGTGTGTGTGTGTGTGTTAACCCCAGTCTTGTATTGGAACAGAGGGTGTGTGTGTGTGTTAACCCCAGTCTTGTATTGGAACAGAGGGTGTGTGTGTGTGTGTTAACCCCAGTCTTGTATTGGAACAGAGGATGTGTGTGTGTGTGTGTGTGTGTGTTAACCCCAGTCTTGTATTGGAACAGAGGGTGTGTGTGTGTGTGTTAACCCCAGTCTTGTATTGGAACAGAGGATGTGTGTGTGTGTGTGTGTGTGTTAACCCCAGTCTTGTATTGGAACAGAGGATGTGTGTGTGTGTGTGTGTGTGTGTGTTAACCCCAGTCTTGTATTGGTACAGAGGATGTGTGTGTGTTAACCCCAGTCTTGTATTGGTACAGAGGATGTGTGTGTGTGTTAACCCCAGTCTTGTATTGGAACAGAGGATGTGTGTGTGTGTGTTAACCCCAGTCTTGTATTGGTACAGAGGATGTGTGTGTGTGTTAACCCCAGTCTTGTATTGGAACAGAGGATGTGTGTGTGTGTTAACCCCAGTCTTGTATTGGTACAGAGGATGTGTGTGTGTGTGTTAACCCCAGTCTTGTATTGGAACAGAGGGTGTGTGTGTGTGTGTGTGTGTTAACCCCAGTCTTGTATTGGAACAGAGGATGTGTGTGTGTTAACCCCAGTCTTGTATTGGTACAGAGGATGTGTGTGTGTTAACCCCAGTCTTGTATTGGAACAGAGGATGTGTGTGTGTGTGTGTGTGTGTTAACCCCAGTCTTGTATTGGAACAGAGGATGTGTGTGTGTTAACCCCAGTCTTGTATTGGAACAGAGGATGTGTGTGTGTGTGTGTGTTAACCCCAGTCTTGTATTGGAACAGAGGATGTGTGTGTGTGTGTGTGTTAACCCCAGTCTTGTATTGGAACAGAGGATGTGTGTGTGTGTGTGTGTGTGTTAACCCCAGTCTTGTATTGGAACAGAGGATGTGTGTGTGTTAACCCCAGTCTTGTATTGGAACAGAGGATGTGTGTGTGTGTGTGTGTGTGTGTGTTAACCCCAGTCTTGTATTGGAACAGAGGATGTGTGTGTGTGTTAACCCCAGTCTTGTATTGGAACAGAGGATGTGTGTGTGTGTGTGTGTGTGTGTGTGTGTGTGTGTGTGTGTGTTAACCCCAGTCTTGTATTGGAACAGAGGATGTGTGTGTGTTAACCCCAGTCTTGTATTGGAACAGAGGATGTGTGTGTGTGTTAACCCCAGTCTTGTATTGGTACAGAGGATGTGTGTGTGTGTTAACCCCAGTCTTGTATTGGTACAGAGGATGTGTGTGTGTGTTAACCCCAGTCTTGTATTGGAACAGAGGATGTGTGTGTTAACCCCAGTCTTGTATTGGTACAGAGAGTGTGTGTGTGTGTTAACCCCAGTCTTGTATTGGAACAGAGGGTGTGTGTGTTAACCCCAGTCTTGTATTGGTACAGAGGATGTGTGTGTGTGTGTGTTAACCCCAGTCTTGTATTGGAACAGAGGGTGTGTGTGTTAACCCCAGTCTTGTATTGGAACAGAGGATGTGTGTGTTAACCCCAGTCTTGTATTGGAACAGAGGGTGTGTGTGTGTGTGTGTGTTAACCCCAGTCTTGTATTGGAACAGAGGGTGTGTGTGTTAACCCCAGTCTTGTATTGGAACAGAGGGTGTGTGTGTGTGTGTGTTAACCCCAGTCTTGTATTGGAACAGAGGATGTGTGTGTGTGTTAACCCCAGTCTTGTATTGGAACAGAGGGTGTGTGTGTGTGTTAACCCCAGTCTTGTATTGGAACAGAGGGTGTGTGTGTGTTAACCCCAGTCTTGTATTGGAACAGAGGGTGTGTGTGTGTTAACCCCAGTCTTGTATTGGAACAGAGGATGTGTGTGTGTGTGTGTGTGTGTGTGTGTGTGTGTGTGTGTGTGTGTGTGTGTGTTAACCCCAGTCTTGTATTGGAACAGAGGATGTGTGTGTGTGTGTGTGTGTGTGTGTGTGTGTGTGTGTGTGTGTGTGTGTGTGTGTGTGTGTGTTAACCCCAGTCTTGTATTGGAACAGAGGATGTGTGTGTGTGTGTTAACCCCAGTCTTGTATTGGAACAGAGGGTGTGTGTGTGTGTTAACCCCAGTCTTGTATTGGAACAGAGGGTGTGTGTGTGTGTTAACCCCAGTCTTGTATTGGTACAGAGGGTGTGTGTGTGTGTGTGTTAACCCCAGTCTTGTATTGGAACAGAGGATGTGTGTGTGTGTGTGTGTGTGTTAACCCCAGTCTTGTATTGGAACAGAGGGTGTGTGTGTGTGTTAACCCCAGTCTTGTATTGGAACAGAGGGTGTGTGTGTGTGTGTGTTAACCCCAGTCTTGTATTGGAACAGAGGATGTGTGTGTGTGTGTGTTAACCCCAGTCTTGTATTGGAACAGAGGGTGTGTGTGTGTGTTAACCCCAGTCTTGTATTGGAACAGAGGATGTGTGTGTGTGTTAACCCCAGTCTTGTATTGGAACAGAGGGTGTGTGTGTGTGTTAACCCCAGTCTTGTATTGGAACAGAGGATGTGTGTGTGTGTTAACCCCAGTCTTGTATTGGAACAGAGGGTGTGTGTGTGTGTTAACCCCAGTCTTGTATTGGAACAGAGGGGGTGTGTGTGTGTGTGTTAACCCCAGTCTTGTATTGGAACAGAGGATGTGTGTGTGTGTTAACCCCAGTCTTGTATTGGAACAGAGGATGTGTGTGTGTGTGTTAACCCCAGTCTTGTATTGGAACAGAGTGTGTGTGTGTGTGTGTGTGTTAACCCCAGTCTTGTATTGGAACAGAGGATGTGTGTGTGTGTGTGTGTTAACCCCAGTCTTGTATTGGAACAGAGGATGTGTGTGTGTGTGTGTGTGTGTGTGTGTTAACCCCAGTCTTGTATTGGAACAGAGGATGTGTGTGTGTTAACCCCAGTCTTGTATTGGAACAGAGGATGTGTGTGTGTGTGTGTGTTAACCCCAGTCTTGTATTGGAACAGAGGATGTGTGTGTGTGTGTTAACCCCAGTCTTGTATTGGTACAGAGGATGTGTGTGTGTGTTAACCCCAGTCTTGTATTGGAACAGAGGATGTGTGTGTGTGTGTGTGTTAACCCCAGTCTTGTATTGGAACAGAGGATGTGTGTGTGTTAACCCCAGTCTTGTATTGGAACAGAGGATGTGTGTGTGTGTGTGTGTGTTAACCCCAGTCTTGTATTGGTACAGAGGATGTGTGTGTGTGTGTTAACCCCAGTCTTGTATTGGAACAGAGGATGTGTGTGTGTGTGTGTTAACCCCAGTCTTGTATTGGAACAGAGGATGTGTGTGTGTGTTAACCCCAGTCTTGTATTGGAACAGAGGATGTGTGTGTGTGTGTGTGTGTGTGTGTGTGTTAACCCCAGTCTTGTATTGGAACAGAGGATGTGTGTGTGTTAACCCCAGTCTTGTATTGGAACAGAGGATGTGTGTGTGTGTGTGTGTGTTAACCCCAGTCTTGTATTGGAACAGAGGATGTGTGTGTGTGTGTGTGTGTGTGTGTTAACCCCAGTCTTGTATTGGAACAGAGGATGTGTGTGTGTTAACCCCAGTCTTGTATTGGAACAGAGGATGTGTGTGTGTGTTAACCCCAGTCTTGTATTGGTACAGAGGATGTGTGTGTGTGTGTTAACCCCAGTCTTGTATTGGAACAGAGGATGTGTGTGTGTGTGTGTGTGTGTGTTAACCCCAGTCTTGTATTGGAACAGAGGATGTGTGTGTGTTAACCCCAGTCTTGTATTGGTACAGAGGATGTGTGTGTGTGTTAACCCCAGTCTTGTATTGGTACAGAGGATGTGTGTGTGTGTGTTAACCCCAGTCTTGTATTGGAACAGAGGATGTGTGTGTTAACCCCAGTCTTGT
Source organism: Oncorhynchus keta (assembly GCF_023373465.1). Lineage (NCBI taxonomy): Eukaryota > Metazoa > Chordata > Actinopteri > Salmoniformes > Salmonidae > Oncorhynchus > Oncorhynchus keta. Next base: position 66,195 of record NW_026288291.1, read on the forward strand.
ATTGGTACAGAGAATGTGTGTGTGTGTGTGTGTGTTAACCCCAGTCTTGTATTGGAACAGAGGATGTGTGTGTGTTAACCCCAGTCTTGTATTGGTACAGAGGATGTGTGTGTGTTAACCCCAGTCTTGTATTGGTACAGAGGATGTGTGTGTGTTAACCCCAGTCTTGTATTGGAACAGAGGGGGTGTGTGTGTGTTAACCCCAGTCTTGTATTGGAACAGAGGATGTGTGTGTGTGTGTGTGTGTGTGTGTGTGTTAACCCCAGTCTTGTATTGGAACAGAGGATGTGTGTGTGTGTTAACCCCAGTCTTGTATTGGAACAGAGGGGGTGTGTGTGTGTTAACCCCAGTCTTGTATTGGAACAGAGGGGGTGTGTGTGTGTTAACCCCAGTCTTGTATTGGAACAGAGGGGGTGTGTGTGTGTGTGTTAACCCCAGTCTTGTATTGGAACAGAGGGGGTGTGTGTGTGTGTGTTAACCCCAGTCTTGTATTGGAACAGAGGGGGTGTGTGTGTGTGTGTTAACCCCAGTCTTGTATTGGTACAGAGGATGTGTGTGTGTGTTAACCCCAGTCTTGTATTGGAACAGAGGGTGTGTGTGTGTGTGTTAACCCCAGTCTTGTATTGGTACAGAGGATGTGTGTGTGTGTTAACCCCAGTCTTGTATTGGAACAGAGGGGGTGTGTAACAGGAAGAAGAGAGGTTCCACCGTCAGACAAGAAGAAGTTGGAGAAACAACGTTCGTAGCTCAGATGACTGTGTTTGATAAGAACAGGTACACACACACACACACACACACACACACACACACACACACACACACACACACACACACACACACACACACAGAGAGCTATGTCTTACTATACTTGAGGACTTTCTGGGAACCAACTATTTGATTCCCATTCAAGTTCTTATTTTCCCTAACCCATTCTCACTCTCATATGCTGCACTTGTCTCCGGGGGACTGTGGGGCTTGTCCCCGCGTCTCCGGGGGACTGTGGGGCTTGTCCCCGCGTCTCCGGGGGACTGTGGGGCTTGTCCCGCGTCTCCGGGGGACTGTGGGGCTTGTCCCCGCGTCTCCGGGGGACTGTGGGGCTTGTCTCCGGGGGACTGTGGGGCTTGTCTCCGGGGGACTGTGGGGCTTGTCCCCGCGTCTCCGGGGGACTGTGGGGCTTGTCCCCGCGTCTCCGGGGGACTGTGGGGCTTGTCCCCGCGTCTCCGGGGGACTGTGGGGCTTGTCCCCGCGTCTCCGGGGGACTGTGGGGCTTGTCTCCGGGGGACTGTGGGGCTTGTCTCCGGGGACTGTGGGGCTTGTCTCCGGGGACTGTGGGGCTTGTCTCCGGGGACTGTGGGGCTTGTCTCCGGGGGACTGTGGGGCTTGTCTCCGGGGGACTGTGGGGCTTGTCTCCGGGGGACTGTGGGGCTTGTCTCCGGGGGACTGTGGGGCTTGTCTCCGGGGACTGTGGGGCTTGTCTCCGGGGACTGTGGGGCTTGTCTCCGTCTCCGGGGGACTGTGGGGCTTGTCCCCGCGTCTCCGGGGGACTGTGGGGCTTGTCCCCGCGTCTCCGGGGGACTGTGGGGCTTGTCCCTCGTCTCCGGGGGACTGTGGGGCTTGTCTCCGGGGGACTGTGGGGCTTGTCTCCGGGGGACTGTGGGGCTTGTCTCCGGGGACTGTGGGGCTTGTCTCCGGGGGACTGTGGGGCTTGTCTCCGGGGGACTGTGGGGCTTGTCTCCGGGGGACTGTGGGGCTTGTCTCCGGGGGACTGTGGGGCTTGTCCCCGCGTCTCCGGGGGACTGTGGGGCTTGTCTCCGCGTCTCCGGGGGACTGTGGGGCTTGTCCCCGCGTCTCCGGGGGACTGTGGGGCTTGTCCCCGCGTCTCCGGGGGACTGTGGGGCTTGTCCCCGCGTCTCCGGGGGACTGTGGGGCTTGTCCCGCGTCTCCGGGGGACTGTGGGGCTTGTCCCTCGTCTCCGGGGGACTGTGGGGCTTGTCCCTCGTCTCCGGGGGACTGTGGGGCTTGTCCCTCGTCTCCGGGGGACTGTGGGGCTTGTCTCCCGGGGACTGTGGGGCTTGTCCCGCGTCTCCCGGGGACTGTGGGGCTTGTCTCCGGGGGACTGTGGGGCTTGTCCCCGCGTCTCCGGGGGACTGTGGGGCTTGTCTCGCGTCTCCGGGGGACTGTGGGGCTTGTCTCCGGGGGACTGTGGGGCTTGTCTCCGGGGGACTGTGGGGCTTGTCTCGCGTCTCCGGGGGACTGTGGGGCTTGTCTCGCGTCTCCGGGGGACTGTGGGGCTTGTCCCGCGTCTCCGGGGGACTGTGGGGCTTGTCCCGCGTCTCCGGGGGACTGTGGGGCTTGTCCCTCGTCTCCGGGGGACTGTGGGGCTTGTCCCTCGTCTCCGGGGGACTGTGGGGCTTGTCCCTCGTCTCCGGGGGACTGTGGGGCTTGTCCCGCGTCTCCGGGGGACTGTGGGGCTTGTCCCTCGTCTCCGGGGGACTGTGGGGCTTGTCCCGCGTCTCACTGTGGGGCTTGTCCCGCGTCTCCGGGGGACTGTGGGGCTTGTCCCTCGTCTCCGGGGGACTGTGGGGCTTGTCCCTCGTCTCCGGGGGACTGTGGGGCTTGTCCCGCGTCTCCGGGGGACTGTGGGACTTGTCCCGCGTCTCCGGGGGACTGTGGGGCTTGTCCCGCGTCTCCGGGGGACTGTGGGGCTTGTCCCGCGTCTCCGGGGGACTGTGGGGCTTGTCCCGCGTCTCCGGGGGACTGTGGGGCTTGTCCCTCGTCTCCGGGGGACTGTGAGGCTTGTTCTACAACAACTGCATTGCAGTTGGCCGTATCGAAATCACCTTTCTTCACAAAAAACGACTCACTCTGCATCACAGATCTGAAGCTCTGGAAGACCTTTCGGGCGTCTGCAGTTGTTGGATGGCCTCTATCTGTTGCTGTTAATGTTTGTGTGTGTGTGTGTGTGTGTGTGTGTGTGTAGGCGTCTGCAGTTGTTAGATGGAGAGTATGAGGTGTCTATGCAGCAGATGGTGGACTGTCCTGTCAACAAGAAGAGAGCCACCTGGGAAACGAACCTGGATGGAAAGGTACGTGTGTGTTGTCACCAGACCACAATTTGGACTCGCGTTTCTCAATACCAAAACAATACCTGTGTTGTCATGTGCTGCTGCCATGCTATGTTGTTGTCTTGGGTCTTTATGTAGTGTTGTGTTGTCATGTGCTGCTACCATGCTATGTTGTTGTCTTAGGTCTTTATGTGCTGTTGTGTTGTCATGTGCTGCTACCATGCTATGTTGTTGTCTTAGGTCTCTATGTGCTGTTGTGTTGTCATGTGCTGCTGCCATGCTATGTTGTTGTCTTAGGTCTCTCTTTATGGACTGTTGTGTTGTCATGTGCTGCTGCCATGCTATGTTGTTGTCTTAGGTCTCTCTTTATGTACTGTTGTGTTGTCATGTGCTGCTGCCATGCTATGTTGTTGTCTTAGGTCTCTATGTACTGTTGTGTTGTCATGTGCTGCTGCCATGCTATGTTGTTGTCTTAGGTCTCTCTCTATGTACTGTTGTGTTGTCATGTGCTGCTGCCATGCTATGTTGTTGTCTTAGGTCTCTATGTGCTGTTGTGTTGTCATGTGCTGCTGCCATGCTATGTTGTTGTCTTAGGTCTTTATGTACTGTTGTGTTGTCATGTGCTGCTGCCATGCTATGTTGTTGTCTTAGGTCTCTCTCTATGTACTGTTGTGTTGTCATGTGCTGCTGCCATGCTATGTTGTTGTCTTAGGTCTCTATGTGCTGTTGTGTTGTCATGTGCTGCTGCCATGCTATGTTGTTGTCTTAGGTCTTTATGTACTGTTGTGTTGTCATGTGCTGCTGCCATGCTATGTTGTTGTCTTAGGTCTTTATGTACTGTTGTGTTGTCATGTACTGCTGCCATGCTATGTTGTTGTCTTCGGTCTCTATGTACTGTTGTGTTGTCATGTGCTGCTGCCATGCTATGTTGTTGTCTTAGGTCTCTATGTACTGTTGTGTTGTCATGTGCTGCTGCCATGCTATGTTGTTGTCTTCGGTCTCTATGTACTGTTGTGTTGTCATGTGCTGCTGCCATGCTATGTTGTTGTCTTAGGTCTCTCTCTATGTGCTGTTGTGTTGTCATGTGCTGCTGCCATGCTATGTTGTTGTCTTAGGTCTCTCTCTATGTGCTGTTGTGTTGTCATGTGCTGCTGCCATGCTATGTTGTTGTCTTAGGTCTCTCTCTATGTGCTGTTGTGTTGTCATGTGCTGCTGCCATGCTATGTTGTTGTCTTAGGTCTCTCTTTATGTACTGTTGTGTTGTCATGTGCTGCTGCCATGCTATGTTGTTGTCTTAGGTCTCTATGTGCTGTTGTGTTGTCATGTGCTGCTGCCATGCTATGTTGTTGTCTTAGGTCTCTATGTGCTGTTGTGTTGTCATGTGCTGCTGCCATGCTATGTTGTTGTCTTAGGTCTCTATGTGCTGTTGTGTTGTCATGTGCTGCTGCCATGCTATGTGCTGTTGTGTTGTCATGTGCTGCTGCCATGCTATGTTGTTGTCTTAGGTCTCTATGTGCTGTTGTGTTGTCATGTGCTGCTGCCATGCTATGTTGTTGTCTTAGGTCTCTCTTTATGTACTGTTGTGTTGTCATGTGCTGCTGCCATGCTATGTTGTCTTAGGTCTCTATGTGCTGTTGTGTTGTCATGTGCTGCTGCCATGCTATGTTGTCTTAGGTCTCTCTTTATGTACTGTTGTGTTGTCATGTGCTGCTGCCATGCTATGTTGTTGTCTTAGGTCTCTATGTGCTGTTGTGTTGTCATGTGCTGCTGCCATGCTATGTTGTTGTCTTAGGTCTTTATGTACTGTTGTGTTGTCATGTGCTGCTGCCATGCTATGTTGTTGTCTTAGGTCTCTATGTGCTGTTGTGTTGTCATGTGCTGCTGCCATGCTATGTTGTTGTCTTAGGTCTCTCTTTATGTACTGTTGTGTTGTCATGTGCTGTTGCCATGCTATGTTGTTGTCTTAGGTCTCTATGTACTGTTGTGTTGTCATGTGCTGCTGCCATGCTATGTTGTTGTCTTAGGTCTCTCTCTATGTACTGTTGTGTTGTCATGTGCTGCTGCCATGCTATGTTGTTGTCTTAGGTCTCTCTTTAATAAATAAATAAAAGGTATATTAGCAAGTCCCAGAATGGCTCCTGATCCAGTCAGATACTACTCTGTTCAATAGTTAGGCTCCTGATCCAGTCAGATGAACTCAGCTACTCTGTTCAATAGTTAGGCTCCTGATCCAGTCAGATGAACTCAGCTACTCTGTTCAATAGTTAGGCTCCTGATCCAGTCAGATGAACTCAGCTACTCTGTTCAATAGTTAGGCTCCTGATCCAGTCAGATGAACTCAGCTACTCTGTTCAATAGTTAGGCTCCTGATCCAGTCAGATGAACTCAGCTACTACTCTGTTCAATAGTTAGGCTCCTGATCCAGTCAGATGAACTCAGCTACTCTGTTCAATAGTTAGGCTCCTGATCCAGTCAGATGAACTCAGCTACTCTGTTCAATAGTTAGGCATCTTAGAAGTTAAATATCATGACATTTAAAATAGGGATGTGACAAATGTACAACATTGAAACAAAAATGTAAAAACAAAATAAACGATGAATCATAAAATTATGTGAATTCACATTTTAAATAGGGTCCTGCGTATAAACCACTAGTGGTAGTGAAATGTTAGCTTTAGCTGTCAGCTAGCATGGAAAGTTAGCCGACACAGTTGGAAGCTACCGGTATCTTCATGCATTGTAAAGTTATTCTACCTTGTATGTTTTATGACTAGTAATGATCAGTTTCAACATTTCTCCATGCCATGTTGCTAAGTGGGGAGCTAACATGATACAGTCCAGACTCCCAGTACAGGCTAAGTGGGGAGCTAACATGATACAGTCCAGACTCCCAGTACAGGCTAAGTGGGGAGCTAACATGATACAGTCCAGACTCCCAGTACAGGCTAAGTGGGGAGCTAACATGATACAGTCCAGACTCCCAGTACAGGCTAAGTGGGGAGCTAACATGATACAGTACAGGCTAAGTGGAGAGCTAACATGATACAGTCCATACTCCCAGTACAGGCTAAGTGGAGAGCTAACATGATACAGTCCAGACTCCCAGTACAGGCTAAGTGGGGAGCTAACATGATACAGTACAGGCTAAGTGGAGAGCTAACATGATACAGTACAGGCTAAGTGGAGAGCTAACATGATACAGTACAGGCTAAGTGGAGAGCTAACATGATACAGTCCAGACTCCCAGTACAGGCTAAGTAGAGAGCTAACATGATACAGTCCAGACTCCCAGTACAGGCTAAGTAGAGAGCTAACATGATACAGTCCAGACTCCCAGTACAGGCTAAGTGGGGAGCTAACATGATACAGTCCAGACTCCCAGTACAGGCTAAGTGGAGAGCTAACATGATACAGTCCAGACTCCCAGTACAGGCTAAGTGGAGAGCTAACATGATACAGTACAGGCTAAGTGGAGAGCTAACATGATACAGTACAGGCTAAGTGGAGAGCTAACATGATACTGTCCAGACTAAGTGGTCAGCTAACATGATACAGTCCAGACTCCCAGTACAGGCTAAGTAGAGAGCTAACATGATACAGTCCAGACTCCCAGTACAGGCTCAGTGGTCAGCTAACATGATACAGTCCATACTCCCAGTACAGGCTTAGTGGAGAGCTAACATGATACAGTCCAGACTCCCAGTACAGGTTGAGTGGAGAGCTAACATGATACAGTCCAGACTCCCAGTACAGGCTAAGTGGAGAGCTAACATGATACAGTCCAGACTCCCAGTACAGGCTAAGTAGAGAGCTAACATGATACAGTCCAGACTCCCAGTCCAGGCTAAGTGGGGAGCTAACATGATACAGTCCAGACTCCCAGTACAGGCTGAGTGGAGAGCTAACATGATACAGTCCAGACTCCCAGTACAGGCTGAGTGGAGAGCTAACATGATACAGTCCAGACTCCCAGTACAGGCTAAGTAGAGAGCTAACATGATACAGTCCAGACTCCCAGTCCAGGCTAAGTGGGGAGCTAACATGATACAGTCCAGACTCCCAGTACAGGCTGAGTGGAGAGCTAACATGATACAGTCCAGACTCCCAGTACAGGCTGAGTGGAGAGCTAACATGATACAGTCCAGACTCCCAGTACAGGCTCAGTGGTCAGCTAACATGATACAGTCCAGACTCCCAGTACAGGCTAAGTAGAGAGCTAACATGATACAGTCCAGACTCCCAGTCCAGGCTAAGTGGGGAGCTAACATGATACAGTCCAGACTCCCAGTACAGGCTGAGTGGAGAGCTAACATGATACAGTCCAGACTCCCAGTACAGGCTGAGTGGAGAGCTAACATGATACAGTCCAGACTCCCAGTACAGGCTAAGTAGAGAGCTAACATGATACAGTCCAGACTCCCAGTCCAGGCTAAGTGGGGAGCTAACATGATACAGTCCAGACTCCCAGTACAGGCTAAGTGGAGAGCTAACATGATACAGTCCAGACTCCCAGTCCAGGCTAAGTGGGGAGCTAACATGATACAGTCCAGACTCCCAGTACAGGCTAAGTGGGGAGCTAACATGATACAGTCCAGACTCCCAGTACAGGCTAAGTGGAGAGCTAACATGATACAGTCCAGACTCCCAGTACAGGCTAAGTGGGGAGCTAACATGATACAGTCCAGACTCCCAGTACAGGCTAAGTGGAGAGCTAACATGATACAGTACAGGCTAAGTGGAGAGCTAACATGATACAGTACAGGCTAAGTGGAGAGCTAACATGATACAGTCCAGACTCCCAGTACAGGCTAAGTGGGGAGCTAACATGATACAGTACAGGCTAAGTGGAGAGCTAACATGATACAGTACAGGCTAAGTGGAGAGCTAACATGATACAGTACAGGCTAAGTGGAGAGCTAACATGATACAGTCCAGACTCCCAGTACAGGCTAAGTGGGGAGCTAACATGATACAGTACAGGCTAAGTGGAGAGCTAACATGATACAGTACAGGCTAAGTGGAGAGCTAACATGATACAGTACAGGCTAAGTGGAGAGCTAACATGATACAGTCCAGACTCCCAGTACAGGCTAAGTAGAGAGCTAACATGATACAGTCCAGACTCCCAGTACAGGCTAAGTGGGGAGCTAACATGATACAGTCCAGACTCCCAGTACAGGCTAAGTGGGGAGCTAACATGATACAGTCCAGACTCCCAGTACAGGCTAAGTGGGGAGCTAACATGATACAGTCCAGACTCCCAGTACAGGCTAAGTGGAGAGCTAACATGATACAGTCCAGACTCCCAGTACAGGCTAAGTGGAGAGCTAACATGATACAGTCCAGACTCCCAGTACAGGCTAAGTAGAGAGCTAACATGATACAGTCCAGACTCCCAGTACAGGCTAAGTGGGGAGCTAACATGATACAGTCCAGACTCCCAGTACAGGCTAAGTGGAGAGCTAACATGATACAGTCCAGACTCCCAGTACAGGCTAAGTGGAGAGCTAACATGATACAGTACAGGCTAAGTGGAGAGCTAACATGATACAGTACAGGCTAAGTGGAGAGCTAACATGATACTGTCCAGACTAAGTGGTCAGCTAACATGATACAGTCCAGACTCCCAGTACAGGCTAAGTAGAGAGCTAACATGATACAGTCCAGACTCCCAGTACAGGCTCAGTGGTCAGCTAACATGATACAGTCCATACTCCCAGTACAGGCTTAGTGGAGAGCTAACATGATACAGTCCAGACTCCCAGTACAGGTTGAGTGGAGAGCTAACATGATACAGTCCAGACTCCCAGTACAGGCTAAGTGGAGAGCTAACATGATACAGTCCAGACTCCCAGTCCAGGCTAAGTGGGGAGCTAACATGATACAGTCCAGACTCCCAGTACAGGCTGAGTGGAGAGCTAACATGATACAGTCCAGACTCCCAGTACAGGCTAAGTGGGGAGCTAACATGATACAGTCCAGACTCCCAGTACAGGCTGAGTGGAGAGCTAACATGATACAGTCCAGACTCCCAGTACAGGCTAAGTAGAGAGCTAACATGATACAGTCCAGACTCCCAGTCCAGGCTAAGTGGGGAGCTAACATGATACAGTCCAGACTCCCAGTACAGGCTAAGTGGAGAGCTAACATGATACAGTCCAGACTCCCAGTCCAGGCTAAGTGGGGAGCTAACATGATACAGTCCAGACTCCCAGTACAGGTTGAGTGGAGAGCTAACATGATACAGTCCAGACTCCCAGTACAGGCTAAGTGGAGAGCTAACATGATACAGTCCAGACTCCCAGTCCAGGCTAAGTGGGGAGCTAACATGATACAGTCCACAGACTCCCAGTACAGGCTGAGTGGAGAGCTAACATGATACAGTCCAGACTCCCAGTACAGGCTGAGTGGAGAGCTAACATGATACAGTCCAGACTCCCAGTCCAGGCTAAGTGGGGAGCTAACATGATACAGTCCAGACTCCCAGTACAGGCTAAGTGGCGACAGGCACGGTGTACTCCGTTGGGGACATCGACTGCGTTGATAAACAAATTTGATCCGAGAGATACATTTGGCAGGAAGTATCGAAAATAAAAATGATTGTATCAAAAAAAGTACAGAAGTTTTGTATAGTGTGCATCACTAGTGTGTTATTCCTCCTCCCAGGCCCCTGGTCTTCCTCTCTGAACAGACCGGAAGAGGTCAGCACTTCCCTTTACTCATGTCTTTGTCTCTCTCTCTCCCTCCCCCACTTTCTGTAGCTCCTCCCTCCGTTTGAGACGTTCTCCAAGGGTCCTACTCTCCAGTTCACACTGCGTTGGACAGGCGAGCCCAGTGATAGGTCCACGGCCCCTGTGGCCAAACCCCTCGCCACACGGAACGCTGACGCTAGCAGCCTGACCTCCGACCCTAAGCCCTGCTCCCTCAGACCCACTCAGACCGTAGGTGAGACACGGGCCAGACGACGCACGCGCACACATACGGACTGTTGTAATCTGTAGAAGCTCACTAAATGGTGTCAATTTAAAGGGATACGTTAACATACACCATGTTTAAATGAATATCATTTTTATGTCTTTGCGTCCGTTTATAAAGGAAGTTAAGAGGTAGTTTTGTGAGCCAATGCTAACTAGCGTTAGCACAATGACTGGAAGTCTATGGTGTCTGCTAGCGAACATTAGTTAGCAATTGCGCCAGTGATAGTTAGCAACATCCTTCATACTGGACACTGAAAAATAAAAGTAGTATCCACGAGTTCATCTGATTTCTGGGGAAGTAGATAAATGACCTCATTACCAAAATCCTGAAGTATCCCTTTAAACATGGAACACGTTAAAGAATCCCTTTGAACGTGGAACAGGTTAAAGAATCCCTTTGAACGTGGAACACGTTCTATGACCTCACCAAAGAATCCCTTTAAACGTGGAACACGTTAAAGAATCCCTTTGAACGTGGAACACGTTCTATGACCTCACCAAAGAATCCCTTTAAACGTGGTACACGTTCTATGACCTCACCAAATAATCCCTTTTAACGTGGAACACGTTCTATGACCTCACCAAAGAATCCCTTTAAACGTGGTACACGTTCTATGACCTCACCAAAGAATCCCTTTAAACGTGGTACACGTTCTATGACCTCACCAAAGAATCCCTTTAAACGTGGAACACGTTTCTTCCCTCTCTCTGTAGCTGTGAAAGACTCCTTCAGCAGTTCAGAGTTTCAGATGAGACAAGAACACACACTTGAGGAACCAAGTGACAATCTACGCATATTCTACCAGGTGAGAAGGAGAAACACACTTGTATTCTTGACTTTAGAGCAGATTGCATTGTGCAATCCATGTCTGAATCAGTTGTGTTGTGCTTGTCTTTGTTCTCTTGTTATGTGTCTGACTGGAGGTGGATGGTATTAGAGACCTGGTTCTTTATAACAGGTCTGACTGGGGGTTATTAGAGACCTGGTCCTTTATAACAGGTCTGACTGGGGGTTATTAGAGACCTGGTTCTTTATAACAGGTCTGACTGGGGTTATTCGAGACCTGGTCTTTTATAACAGGCCTGACTGGGGGTGGATGGTATTAGAGACCTGGTCCTTTATAACAGGTCTGACTGGTGGTTATTAGAGACCTGGTCCTTTATAACAGGTCTGACTCGGGGTGGATGGTATTAGAGACCTGGTCCTTTATAACAGGTCTGACTGGGGGTTATTAGAGACCTGGTCCTTTATAACAGGTCTGAC